>NW_028258381.1:25219425-25372563 GCF_053883595.1 Heterocephalus glaber
TTCTGACGTTTTAGCTTCTGGCAACCCCACACCTCAGGAACAGGGAGAAAGGCTGGGGGTGAACAGCAAGTCTGGTTGAAGGTGCTGGCAGCCATCACTGCTGCCAGGAGAAGCCCTGTGCCATTATCAGTGGTTTCTGGGGCCCTGGTGGGACCTATGGTAGAAGTACTGGCCCCTCTCTCTTAGGCAGGAAAGGCCAAGCTAAGACTGATCAATGAAGATAAATGATACATCACAAATGTAAGAGGCATTCAGAGATGGGAGAAATCTGTGTGGGTTGAGGCAGAAACAGAGACAGCTTCATAATGGACCTGGGGTATGAGTTCAGGATGGGAAGGATTGGATAAGTGGAGAAAAGGGGAACAACATTTTTGGCAAACGAACTAACAATAAGGATGAAAAAAACATGCAGGGACCATTCAGCTGGCCAGCACAGAGGGCTTGATAGCTAGGCAGAGACATTCTGTCCGACACTGCAGACCAGCAGTTTCCACACCAGGCCAACTAGAAGTTCTAGAGGGTTCCGGTCGCAGAGTATAGTGGGGAGCGAGGAAGCTAATGGCACCCCCAGTTTCCTCTCTCTCTGATCCATTGGTTGGGTTTCTCTGTAATATTTTACATGAAGGAAGGGTTATGAGACTTAAAAAAAAAACTTTTACAAAGGTCTGTAAGGAGCATATTTGTGGGTAGGGAAATGGCCTAATGAAAATGATGTTTCAGGCCAGGCATGGTGGTACACACTTTTAACCCAGCACTCTGGGAGGCTGAGGCAGGAGGATAGCAAGTTTGAGCCCAGCCTGTACAATTTAGCGACTCAGAGACACCTCGTGTTAAAAATAAAATACTGAAAAAGGGGCTGGGGAGGTAGCTCAGTGTGAAGTTCCCGGGCTTAATCCTCAGGGCCACAGAACAGTAACAGGTTTCAGGGAGCCTACTTTGGCATCATGCAGGGTGAGCAGATAGGAGGGGCTCCAGAGAGACCACAGTTAGAGGTGCAGAGGGCCTGTTAGGGTTTGCATCTAGCTGTCCCCCGAAAGGCTCATGTGGTCATAGAGCTTTTTCAGAGGTGGCTGAGTCTAGAGTGTGTGATGCTGAAATTAAGGGTGTGTGATCATAAAATCAGTCCACTGACTGCTTTGGCTCCACCCTAATCCCAGTAGTCCGGAAAAGATAAAAGGGGCAGAAGGCACTGTTAAGGTCCCTTGCTGCTTTTGCTGCCGTGTGGGTGCCATGAACTGTTTCTCACTGGCAAGGCCTGTCTGCCACACCACCCTGTCTTGGAGCTGGCCGATTATGGACTGAAACCTCTATGAACTGTAAGCCAAATAAATCTTCCCCCCTTTAACTTTGGGTGTCAGATATTTTGTTCCAGCAATGAGAGAAAAGTAAGGAAGACAGGGCCCTAATCACAGGAAGCAAGAGATGCTTTCTGGACAGCCCACCATCCACTCTATCCTCTGTAAGCTTTTGCTCAGTTTGGCCAGGGATTATTGTCCCTGGAAGGAGTGTTCAGTGTAAGCACCCACTTTGTGTTGGAGTAAGGCCATGCTTCTTACACTCTCCAGAAAATGATGAATTGGGCTAGGGATGCAGCTCAAAGTGGAGCACTAGCTTAATATGCACAAGGCCCTGGAGTCAATCCCCAGCAAAGAAAACAGCAACAACAACAGTAAATTATATGTATACACGATGAACTATTACTCAGTCTTGAAAAGGAATGAAGAATAGAAACATGCTGCAACATGGATAAATCTCAAGATAGTATTCTAAGTCAAAGAAGACAGACATAAAAAGACTTTTGTAGATTCTACTCATAACACATATCTAGAGTAGGAAAATCTACAGAAACAGAATGCAGATAGATGGTTGAAGGGTTGGAGAGAGAGGAGAGCAGGAGGTGGGGAACAACCGACTACTGGGTACAAGGTTTCCTTTCAGGGTGATGAAAGTACTTTGGAGCTAGCTAGAGGTTATCTGGTTGGAGAACGCTGTGAATGTACTGAATGCCGTTGAACCGTTCACTTTAAAGTGATCAATTTTATATCATGTCAATTTCACCTGAACAAAAATTTTTTTAAAAAAGCGATGAACTCTGTTTGTGGCAGGATCATCACACCCAGGGCTTACTCACCTCCCCGGTACTCGGTATTATTCCGCCAGTCGTTCAGGTCAATCTCTGCAGTACCAGCAATCACCAGCTCCAGCTCCCTGGCATCGAACACGGAGACCAGCCTTGAGTCTACGACCTGAGACACAGACTGGCTTCAGTATAGAGGTCCACATGCCATGGCAGGATATAGTCACCTGATTATTACATGGGTTAAACTGGGGACCTGACATCACTGTTTCTTTCTTTTTTTTTTCCAACATGCAATTATGTTTATGTTCAAAATCGTTGTAATGATCTGAATGCTTAGCCCCCTCCCCCAACCTCATTCATGTGTTGAAATCTTCACCTCCAAGGTGATGGCCTTAGGAGGTGAGGCCGTTGGAGTCATTCGGTGCAGCCCTCATGAATGGGTTTCAGGCTCTTTATCAAAGAGGCTCCAGAATGACCCCTTTCCCTTCCTCTGAGTGGGGACATGGCAAGAAACTGCCATCTGTGAACAAAAGACACTAAATCTGTTAATGCCTCTTCATCTTGGACTTCCCAGCCTCCAAAAACTGAAAAATAGACTTCCGGTGCTTATGTGTGGTTTTATTGTTAACCAGGATGGATGAAGGCAGTCACTGAGGTAAACATCTTGGCACATAACCCTTCATGGGCTGGCAATAGAAAACAGATCCCAGGGTCTGCACCACCTCAGACAAGCACTCCGGGAGGAAGGTCACAAACAACCCCGACTTGACTTTCTGAAGTCACACTGAAATTTCCAAGAAACACTGCATTGTAAAGGCAAAAAATTCAAATCATTCGCAAGTGACTTAGTAGTTATTACTATTACCATTTCACTTAAAGTGTACTTTTGTCACATAAATTATGACTCGTTTGTTAGGACCAGGCATTATATGTTAAAATGACCACATTTCCTGCTGCTCTCGCCTCACTTCCTTCCTCCCTCTTTTAAAGATCTGGGAGGACCTGCTTGTTCCTTGGGGCTCTCTGCTCTGGCTCTACAGCTTGTGGCAAATGTGCCAGGCTCAAGTGACCCTCTACAATTACACTCTGAGTAAACCAGTGATGGACAGCCCAGCAGCTGATGCTCTTCTCTTTTCCTGGCAGGGAAAGAGAACCTTTCACGGCCTGAGATCCAAGAAAACATCTACAGCCTCTTACTTCTGAACTGGAGAAGTGTAAGAACATCATTTTTGTACACAAGAAGCCTAGCAGCTGTCACTGTCTTCTCTGTTTACCAGTTGGCGTAGCTGATGTGGCACAAAACGATATTACAACAAAATGAAAATCTAGCAAGAGTGGACAACGCCCCCAAATGCTCACAGTATGTTCAGTTCAAAGAGACACTGAAAGTTCCTACATCTGGCACAGCAGAGCTACATTGCTGGGAGTTTTTGAGAGCATTTTCCTCTCTGACATTTTCCTCTCTGCTGGGTTTCCCAGAGCACTGTGGTCCTTCATGCTCTGAAGCACAGCTAGGTCTTCTGACCGCCTTGCTTCTCCCTCCCCACTCTTCTCACTGAGCTGCTGTCCCCAAGGACCCTTGAGGAGCAGGGGCCCTGACAGCCTTCCCCAGGCCTCACCTCGTAGAAGCCCCGCACCAGTGCCTCAGTCTGCTGCACCACGCCACGCTCCACCCGCCACTTCACCATCCTCTCGATGTACTCCTTCTTGTTCTTCTCTGTCACCTGGGTGTTGGCTCCGCCAGACTTCAACTCCCTTTCCGTTACCTGTGGGGGAACAGGAAGGCCATGATGCTTACCCATGAAGCTCATCTCCTGGGCAGACATTTTGATTTCAGGAGCCTACCGCAGCATCTCAGAAGACTTGCAGATTTTGTGTCTTCCTCTCCCTCTCCCTCCCTTCTTTTCTTTCTGTTCTTTCTTTTTTTGTGGCACTGGAGATTGAACCAGGGCCTTTGGTGTGGGATACATACTGAATCCTTTTTAATTTTTTAATTTTGAGACAGGTTCTTCCTAAGTTGCTAAGTTGCCCAGGCTGGGCTTGATCTTGGGATCCTCCTGCTTCAGCCTCCCATGGTGCTGAATTTATAGGAATGTGCCACAATGCCTGCCTCTGTATTCACATTATGGCATTTTAATCTTGTTTTTGGTGCACTTTGCCATGCAGAAGTAAAACAAAACTTTATTTATTTATGTCAGTCTTTTATGGCTTTGAGCTTTTGTGCTATATCTACAGCAGTATTCCTTGCTGCAACACTACAAATAAAAATTCTTCTTCCTTCCTTTTTCTTTCTCTCCTTTCCTTCTTTAATTCAGCATATATATTTTTATATACTTTAATTCATATATATATGAATTGAAAGTAGGGACTTGAACACATATTTGCCCATTCATGGTCATAGTAGCAGTATTATTCACAACACCCCAAAAGTGGAAGAAATTCAGGTGCCTATCAACAGGTGAATAGATGAATGATAAAACTGACACATACATACAATGGAATATCACTGAGCCTTAAAAAGAAAGAAAACTCTGACACAAGCTCCCACCTGGACAAACCTCGAAGACATTAGGCTAAGTGAAATAAGTCAGTCACAAAAGACTAACGTTGCATGTTTCCACTTATATGCACTAGGCAGGGCAGTCAAGTTCCTAAAACAGAGGTTGAATAGAGTTGCCAGGAGCTCAGCGGTGAGAGAAATGGAGACTTTGTTTAATGGGCAGAGTTTCAGTTTTGCAAGATGAAAAGGTTCTGGAGATTGGATGCCCCACAATGAGAATGTGCTTAATAATATTGAGATGCACACTTAAAATGGTTAAGATGGTAAATTTTGTCATATGTTTTCACCACAATAAAACACAAAATCCCTCTCCATACCCGCATCACACAAACCTGTCCAAAAACCTCTTCATTAACAGTGAAAGTGAGGTCAAGGATATCTGTGATGTTGTTGTCCTTCATCCATTGCAAGCTCTGGTGGAATTCCTCGTCCAGATATTCCAGGTCACTTAAATCACAGGGCCTGTGTGGATTCCAAGGGTGTAAGATGGACAGAATTAGGGGCCAAATTGCAGCCCAAACCCTACTGCAAAATGTGGTTATGCCACTTTGGGCTAAAATACTACAGACTTAACAATTTGATAATTTTGAATATACTGCTAAGTCAGCATAATTGACAATTTTGGTTCATTCAATAATTCTCCTTTGAACACAAGCTATTAAAAATGTTACAATAATAAAGTAATTATAAATAATCACTGACTCATGGACTCTCATAAAAGCCACTATGTGGTATGATTGCAAAGTACAGTGAATGTTTAAATTTTAAAAATTATTACAGTAAAAGACCATTAATCCCCCTCAAAGTACTCTCTTTCTCTTCTGACATATTTATCCCATCTTTCTTTTCACTGTCTGAAGCAGCTCTGGAAGTCATTTTTCATGAGTGTCTTTAGTTGTGCTGTCATGGCTGCCCTGGTGTCCTGAATTGATTCAAAATGTTTACTTTTCATGGTCATTTTGATGTTGGAGAAGAGCCAGAAGTCACACAGTCCCATCCAAGGTGGATGAGGACACATCATAATGCTTTTATGGGCCTGCCTTTCTGTGGGATGGTACTTAGCAATAGCATGCTCTGCATTTTTGATCCCACCTTGTAAAGACACTCAGGAAAGAGAACTTCCAGAACTGCTTCAGAAAGTGGCAAGAACAATGGGAAGGAATGTGTCAGAACAGAAGTGAGGAGGCAGATTTTGAGGGGGATAAATGGTAATGTGTCTTTTACTGTAATGAATTTTTTAAGAATTTGAACATTCACTGTGCTTTTCTATCACATTTTGTAAGGGATAAGCAAATCAATTCTGCTTAATAGTTTATTGCAATGTTTGTAATATTATAATTTTTATACAAACTGATTGATGTCCATTATATGATGTTTTGCTAAGAGTCTTTTCCTATGTTTACATAAATGCCCCAAATGCCTTTAATTACACTAAAAAGCGTATGTGACCTGCAAAGCCATTCAGAACAGGAACCTAACAGGAATGATTGGAGCAAAACAGAGACAAAGGGCCCAAGGCACCAGCGAGACCAGCGCTGCTGTCCTGCAGAAAGGCTGCGTGGCCACTGTCTGCTGTATACTTACAGCCTCAGGAGCGCCTTATAGAAGGGCCTCGTGAAGAAAGCGTCCAGAAGGTACTGATGGATTAGGGCCAGGCCCAGGATTCGACCACTAAACCTAAACCTGGAACACAGACAAGGCAGAGAAATTTGAGGATCAGTGGGAATTACAACATTAAATATTATAATTTGTAGTTTTATTTCATGTGTTTCTGTCTAGCATTCGTCCATTTTAAGGTGCTTCAGGGATTTTCACACAGATGTTGCAATGGCAGCAGCCATTTCAGCCATTTCCTGTCCTTCTTACTCTTTACCATAAACAGTGCCATGTGCTTGATATGTATTTAAGGAAACCTCCTCTCCCAATGTACCAGAATAGTCATTTTTTCCAGAATCTTCTCAGAACTGGGATTATTAGGATCCAAGAAGAAGGAAGTACCAGGGAAGGAGAATGCAGGAATCTGAGATAAAAGGCCCACACCAATCCAAGGAGAAGCTGAACCCATGGACACAGAAAGCTTTCTGGTCAAGAGCGTCCTTACCTATTCAAGCCTTCTATATTATCTCCTGAATGTCCATGCTGGGAGGTAGAGGATTTAAGTGTGAATCATTTCTGGTACTTGTGCTCAGACAGTGGGAAGAGTTATATGCAATCGAAATGGGATAGGAGATATGCTAACTGAGCATCAAGGATTCTACTGTCTGCCATATTCAAAGAAAGAATAAGGCCCCTGCTGGGAAGAACTGGTCATGTTTACCGGGCCACCTCCAGAAGGGCCCTTACTGGTTTAAATCCTTGTTGGTAACTGCTTCCTGGAATTTCTGCTGATGGGAGATGCTGAGGCTACCTGGAGCTTGATACAGTATGGCCTTGCTCCTGAACCAGCTTCCAATCTGCCTGGCACAGCAGTGTGTGACTTCCTACCATGAGTACCTTGCTCACCTCTGTGCCTAGCTCCATAACAGGGTCCCCTGTCTCCTATCCAACCAGCTTTTCATCTAATCACAGATTTAGTTGTGACTTTTCTCACGTCAGCATAATTGGAATTTCTAACTAACTCATCTCTTATTGCCTTCCATGTGGCTTTTTTCAAGATTCCCTATTCTATACAAGATGTAGTAAAAACATATGGTGAATGTTGAAATTTTTAAGAATTAGAGCAAAAGACACATTGCCAAAAATCCCCCTCAAAATATTCTCCTCTCTTCTTATCCCATGTTATTGCCACTTTCTAAAGCAGTTCCGGAAGTTGTCTCTCTTGTTTTCACAAGGCATAAGAAAAAATACAAACAGCCTGGTGTGGTGGCACCTGCCTGTAATCCCAGAACTCAGGAGGGTGAGGCAGAAGGATTTCAGTGAGTTCGAGGCCAGACTGGGCTACATAGTGAGTTCAAGACCAACCTGAATTACACAGCACGATGCTGTCTCAACAACAACAACAACAACAACTGCTGTTTGCCCAGTGCCATGCAATGGAAAGCCAGGCTTGTAAAAGGATTACAATGTGTCCTTGGAATGGTTAATATCTACATGTCCCTCTGAAAACTCACGTGCTTATGGCAGGGGCCACTGGAAGGTGGCTGGATTATGGCGGCCTATAGATGACTTGCTTTTAGAAGGTGGGGTCTGGTTGGAAGAGCTGGGTCACTGGGAGTGTGGCCTGAAAGGGTTTTTCTCCCTCCCCAGATTCTCCCTTCTCTCTCTGCTTCTGTCTGCCATGCTGTGAGGCGTTCTCCCCCACCCTGCACCTCTGCCATGCCACCCTGCCTTGGAACCACCGGACTATTGACTGAAACCTCTGCAAACTGTGAGCTGAAATAAACCTTTCCTCCTTTAATTTATTGGTGTCAAGTATCGTGTCCCAGGGATGAGGAAAGTAATTATGACAGTCCTCATCCGCCTTCTTCACTGATCTGGCGCCATGCAATCTCTGGCTCTTCCCCAAAGTCAAAATGACCATGAAATATGAACATTTTGAATCAATTCAGGACACTGAGGCAGCCATAGTCTGGGGAAGGTTAGCAAGAAAGAAAACTACAGTAAATCCCCTTATGAATATTCCAGTTGTGAACTTTCACAGATATGAACAGACCTCACACTATGAACATTCATATATGCAAACAAATCACAGAAGTAGATCATGTGTCTGCTGGACACTATCACAGTTGTGACATACTGTGTGCTTACTGTACAGTGCAGTAGTGTACAGTAGTACAGTACAGTCAGGGACTTACTGCATTTTTGTGTGTGTTTGATTTTTTAATGCTTTACATTGTATATTTGTGTCAAAGGTGAATAAGACTCACTTTTTTAGATACAGGAAGGAATGTACTTACTAATATTCTCCTGGAATGGAACTTATTCATAAGTTGGGGACTTACTGTAAAGAGATCTCACTTGAATATATAAAATCCTAAATAAAACACAACAGAACTGAACTTAACACTTTATCCTCAGAAAAATGTAAAATGATTAAGGATGTTTAATTTTTAGGAAACAAAAGATAATATTAGGAATTTATTAATAAAATTAATCACAAGGTCAAAAGACAAAGTCATGTGGCTTTTTTATTATTGTTAAAGTTTATTATTGAAAAGATACTTGATAATACCCATCACCAATTTCTAGAGAAAAACATTCTTGTAGTAAATCAGAATAGAAGAATGTTTACTTAGCTTATTAATTAGCATCTATCTTAGCACTATACGGTTGGCCCTCTGTGTCCTTCACATCCATGGATTCAACCAAATGTATATTGAAAATATTCAGGAAAGGAAAAACATCTGGATTGAACATGTACGTGTGTACTTGCTTCTTAAAAATACAGCATAATAAGTATTTACGTAGCATTTATATTGATTAGATCTTATGGATGATCTAGAGAGATGATTTAAATTATATGAGAGGATATGTATAGGTCATATGTAAATATTATGGGATTTTTTGGTAGGGTATGTGAGCTCTGTGGATTGTGATATGGAGAGGGAGGCTCTGGATATCAAGGGTTGAAGGTTTATAACAGTAAAAAAAAATAGAAGAATGCTGGTTATCATCACTTTGCATAATGTTCTATCAGTTTTAGTCACTGTAGTTAATTATAAATGATAAATTGGAAATAGATTTTAGAATTAACTTTTATTGCATAGCTACTGAGGCAAGGCATGTTACTGAGAATAGCTCACTGGCCCTCACTACAACTGGTAGCATCTATCTTAGCAATAACATGTTGACTCAATAGCCATGCAATAAAAGTTATTTCTATTTACCCTCCTCATCCAGTTTTTTTCCCCTTGGCTCCTCTCTGTTCTTTTTTTATTGATCTTTCACTGCCAATGCTTCCCATGGATAACTTCCTGGTTCCAAGCACCCAGAAAGGCCAACCTGACCCTCTCTGACCCAGGCTCAATTTCCAGCCTGATTCACTGATGGTTTCCCTTCAGGTTGGATGCCCACCTTGGATCAATCATGAGTGACTTCGGAGGGAATGCCAGAGTTTGGAGTCTTGTCAGCACTTTGCACCTAGGGTCATTCTTGCTTCTTTCTCAACTAACAGGTGGGACCAAGGGAGTGTAGGAGAGGAGGGGCTTTCCTCACTGAAAGAATGCCATGCAGACCACCAGTAAAGAATTGTTTATTTGCTTTGAATGGAATAGTCCATCATATGGAATTTCTAAAGGCAAAATTACACTGGGTTCACAGGCCAATGTGGATGACAAGCAGGCATTAGATTTCCCTAACTGTGCAAGCAGGCTGTGATAATGTGGTGTGGCTTCATACAAACACAGACGGCACGGCTCTTAGCCAGCCCAGAATACACAGTAACGTGTATTCCAGAGCGATGAACTATGATCTGGGATACCTTTGTATGAAGCACAATGAGGCAACTGTACAATTCAAATGAAAAAACAATAGTTTAAAAAGATTGGAAGGGAAAGGCTTTACCAGTGGATGAATGGCTGTGGTGTACTTCCATGAATGAGAAAACACCTTCTAATAATTGTGCTCTTTCTCTATTTATCTTCCTGACCTTGACCTGGTCAGGTTACAAATGTGTAAGAAGTGTGACACAAAGGAAATGCTTTTCTTTAGGTTCTGGATCTCAGACAGTATGTCCACAAGCATAGCGAGAAGATAGCTAACGAAATGATCCACATGATTTCAGCCCCACCAAACATTTGTATTTTGATCGAAGTTGGATGGCACAAATAAAGAGATCTGGGGATTCATTAAAATAAGACCCTAGAGAAGCAGCAGAGGACCTCTGTCTCCCTGTGGGTGTTCAGGTATTACTTTAATATCCAGGCCCAGGTACCCAGGTCTAGGGATCTCAGTTACTCTGTCTTCCCTGGGGGCCCCAGAACCAGTCTTGTCTGATATCGCAAGCCAGCCCTGCTCCTAGGGGGTGGTCCTGCTCCTGTTTTCAGAGCTGGCATTTTTGAGACCATGCTCAAATGCAGCTCCTACCACCTCGGCCTTTGGATCCCAGCCCATGGCCTGTGTGCTAAATGTGCTGCCTGTTCCAGTGCTACCACTGTCCACCCAGGTTGCCTGAGCTCTGTTCTGAGCAGCCTGAACTCCTGTTTATTTTGCCAGGGGGAATGGCCCCTCTGGCTTGACATGCTCTGTTAGATGGTGGAGCTGCCTGGGCCCTGAGAGTTTCCTGAGCCTCTTTTGGAGTTTGCTCAGGGTCCTTCAATCCTTAGCATGGCAAGGTTATGGTGGGTTTAGGGGACAGCTACCACCCCTTGTTCACATTTCTGCCTCAGGCTTTTGGGGCCACTCTGGCTTACAGTGCTATTCTTCCGCCTCTCTTGGGCTGTATGTGTGGATAATTTGCAGACTTTTCAATCTGACCCACTGACCATATGGTTTGTGGAAACATCCCCTGGACTCTGAAATAAGTTATTTTCATGTCCTTGGTTTTAGTAGGTTGCCAGGCTCTGCTTTTGGTATCATCAACTCTTTCCTTCAGCTGAAGAAAAATAACAGAACTGAGTATCTTTTAATGTCAAGGAAAATACAAGCAATATGGAAAATAGCAAACAAAAAATAACTCAAATCTAGCAGCCAAGGCAACATCTGTGGTCGTGAGTGGACTCTGACCCTGAGTGTGGGCTGGTGAGAGCACAGCATGCTCAGGTAGACAGCAGGGCCCTGCTACCGTGTCTTCATCTCAGTGCAGCACAGGCGCCCTCCCATGTCTGCAAATAGCAGATTTTCATCATCCTCAAGTCAACTGCCCAGGGTTTCACTTTATGAATGCTTTACCTTTGGTTTAGCCCTTGCCTCTCTGATAGGAACTGAAGAATCTTTTTTTATCTTTATTCATCTGACCATGGGTCCTGGAGGTGGGGCTGGGGCTGGGTTGAGCAAGTGCTGTCCACATGTAGCCAGTTAATGCTGGCCAGTGAATAACTTTGGGAGCAGGCAGATGCCACACTTCAGGCATCCATATCAGCATCTTGCCAAACAGCCTGGGGATGAACTTGATCCACCTTGAAGAAAAAACTACAGTCACTCTGACTTTTTGTAAAGATGGGGAGGGCCAGGTGGCAGGACATCTGAAAGGAACCAATGTTATCAGCAAGGACTTCTTATAGTTCCCTCTGGGTTTTGTACATTTTAGTGAGAGTTCAAAAGGTAATGAAGTTTCACCCATTTCCAGCCTTCATACCAAGTGTTTTAAAGGCCCAACAAAGACTTGGCTTTCCCTTTGAGTGTGTTACTAGTTATTGTCTCAACTAGTCTTTGGGATGTTTGTCTCATAATCCAAGAAAGGCAGTGTGGTATGGATGATAATACAATGTCTGATGTCAGGCTGTTTTGGTTTCAATGTACTGACCTGTGTGACTCTAGTAAAATATTTAAAATCCATGAATCTCAATTTACTCATCTGCAAAATGAGGACCCTGATGGTACCAAGTGTACAAGGTAATTGCCAAGATGCCAAAAAACTCTTAGAGACTAGTGGAGGTCAGGGTCCGTGTGAGTTTATTATATACACCCCACAGGTGGGCACATCTGATTTTTTACACCACATGCAGTACCTTTGGGCTGAACACTCAGACTGAAGGGTAAGAATGTGAACTAAACCCACAGTGGCTGGTTAGCAGTTTCCTGTTGGGGCAGGAACCTTCTGCTCTCTTTACAAACACTGTTCATGTATCACAGTGCCTGGCACAGGGAAGGACTCAGTAAAGATTTATTGAATTAAACTGAGAATCACCATCTGCTTTTATTCCAGTGGAGCACAACTCTATGAACTGAAATTGTCTGAAATATCGTGCACCATTTGGACCCTTTTGATGAAGTTAATTGCTCTGTTTCCAATATAGATAGCATGTCTCCATCTAGGAAGATGGACAGAAAGAACAAAATGAGAGGAGAATTTAGGTGATTGAGTTAATTTATGGAAAGATGTGATTAATTTTTATACCAAGAGCAGATCTCTTCCCCTTTCCTCTTTATATCTTCAATCCCTCAGTTACTCTAATGAAACTTTGCATGGGAATATACTTTAGCAGGAATTAGATTGTAATTATTTCACAGTGTGTTTTTCAACTGCTTTTTAAATTGACAGCAGCTCTCCTCAATGGCAAAACAATAACAAAAAATGCCACCAATGACAAAAAAAATAACCCCTAAAACAAACAAAAACCCCCAACAACACACTTGGTAAGTTTGAAAGAGAAATTTCTCATTCACAGGCCAAGATTTATGGAAGGGGCAGCAGGGTGGTCTGTCGGGTGAAGAAAATAAAAGACCTGATGATATCGTGGAAAGACATTTTAGAAGGTGGAACAAAAGATTTTACAGGCTTATGGTTAATCTTTTTATGTGTAAAACCCTCAGTGCAGTGCTCAGGCACTATGCCAAATCCAGAAGAGCTCACTGTGGTGTTTCTAGAAATCTGATTTGTGGGCATTGAACTCAGGTGCCTGGGAAATGTTTCAAGGTGTCTTCTGCTTTTGATGACCTTCTTAGGCTCTTTAACATGACCTGCTGCATCAAGCCACCATTCTCCCTCTGCTTGGCTCCTGGCTTCCGCATTTCTCCATTCATCACAGATCAGCATGAGAGATGGCTCCCTGCCCCAGCTTCGGACATGGGGGACCCATAGCTGACCCCACTTAGGGGCCTTCCAGTCTGGAGAGGGGATCAGATAGCATACTGGAGTGCTGTAATGAAGACAGACACTGGCTGAGGGTGTGCTTGACTCATGCTGCCATGGTGAGAGGATGAAGGACTGAGGCAGATGCAGGAACACCTGATAGGACACTGAGGCCTGCTCTTTAGACTTTAAAGGCCTCTTCTAAATACCTTGACATCTACAGCACAAACATTCATCATAACCGGTTCTGTACTGCCAGATTCTAGGGGCTCAGAAACATTTCGATGGATCAGTGAATAGGGCTAGTTATGCCTGTATGCTCAAGTCATAACTCAGGTGATTGCATCCACACACGCACTGCCTACGTCCTGCAAGCTGTCAGTCAGAAGGTTCATGTCAGCTAAGTTCTAGAAGAGTTTTTTTTGCAGCAGTCATGTTTTCCATTCCTGATACTTCCTGGATCTTTTCCAGCCTCTACTTTCCTAGGAAAAGATCAGGCCCTGTAGGGTTTAAGGTCTTTTACGGGATCCTTTGAAAAGGCTCTCAAAAAAATGAAGCAGATTCCTCAATCCTGCCACTACTGACATTTGCTGTCCTGTGCACTGTAGGATGTTTAACAGCATTCCAGGCCTCCACTTACTAGATGCCAGTAGTACCAGCTCCTAAGTTGTGACAACCCAGGCCATCTCCCCATATTGCCATATGGTGGTGAAAAGGCTCTCTATTGAGAACCTCTGGGATAGAGCAGGGCATGGGAAGGATATATGAAAAGTGATCTTGTCCTCCTTTCTATCTGACACCCAAGCACCATCTGCCTTTCTTGAAGGCCTGAGGAAAACTGTCTGGGTCCCCTGAGGTGATGAAAATTATAAATCCCAAGTCTTTGTACTCCTCTGTACAACCCTGAGCAATCTTCCATCATTCCATCACTCCCTGAATCTCTAAGGATGCCTTCTTCACCAAGTTATCATTTTAAACTTGCTTCAAAAATTCTGGCTGTGAGTTTTTCTTGGAGAAATGACTGGAGGGGACAATAATTTGTCCCAAATGCACCAGGGAGTATCAATCTTTCTGAGAGGATGAAGTCTCTGAATTAAGAAAAGAGTGACCTGGAGAATGAGTATTACCATCCTCGAGGTAGGAACATCTATGGCGTGTTTGAGGCCGATTGTGCTAGACTCCAGAGACAGAATGCAGAAGGTGGTAAAAACTTGAGTTTGGGAGGATATCCTGGGAACAGATTATGAAGGGGTTGGCATGTCCGAGGAAGGATTTTGGACTTAATCCTAAATGAGATGAGAATTCACTGGCAGCTTCACATAGGGTCTATGGAATGAACTGACTGATGTGTTAAAATGGCCATTCTGGATGCTCCATGGAGACAGGTGAGGCCTGCAAGTACAGGAGCAGCCATCAGTGTGGAGGTTCCTAAGTCCAGATGGGAGGCAATGGTGGCTTTCACTAGGGGTAGCAGTGGAGGTGATGGGGTCAGATTCAAGATGTACTTTCATTACAGGGTTAAGAGGATTTGCTGATGAATTCATTGGGAGAGGAGAGAAAAAGAGGCACCAAGGACAGTCTGTGGTCTTGGGCTGGAGCAACTGCACAGACAGCAGAGCCATTTTCTGAAATGGGATAAAGGAGAAGAGAGGATCTGGAGGAGAAAGTGGAGAATTCTCTTTCAGATATATTAGGTTTTTGGGACTAAGAAATGGCTAAGTGAAGCTGTTGAATAGGTAGTTATACCAGAGTCAGCACTCCCAAGAACAGGGCAGGTTACAGATGTTAATATGGGGGCCGTAAGAGTGTAGGTGGCACTAGAGTCTATGTGGCTTACCAAGGAAGTTTGTGTAAATGGCGGTGGACCAAAGGCTGCACATGAACTGATGCAACTTTTAGGGATTTGGAAGATGAGGAGCAAGAATAAGGTAAACAGAGAGAACAGCAGTGAAGTAAGAAGAGGAACCAAGGGATGGGGAATGCAGGTTTCAAGAAGAAAGCAGAAACTGACTGTGTCAAGACTTGCTGAGATCAGATAGTATGAGCTCTGAGAGTTGCCCAATGGACTTGGTGACGTTGATGATAAGTTCTTGCCACAGGGGCTGGAGGGGGCTGGTTGGAGAAAATGGGAGAAGAAGCAGTGAAGATAGTTGAGTTCTAGGAATAAAAATTCCTAGAAAGAGTTGTGAGAAAAATGTTTTGGAGGTAAACTGGCAAGACATGGAGCTTCTGAAGGTAAATTAGAAGGACATGGTGCAACAGAAAAGGTGGAGGGTGACAGGAAAAAATGGCTCAGTGAGAAAGATTAGATGTTAACTTGGAAGAGGCCCAAGGTAGAAAAGGTGGCTGGTAGATATATGTGTAGGAGTTTGAAGACTAAAATATAGATTAGAATTCATACTTTGACATGGAGGAAAGTTTATAAATCAGTAAAAATGGCTACATTGCTATATTTTATACAAAATCATATCTTTCTTTCTATCAATCTGTTCATTTACACATCAATGCAGAAAAAAGAGCATGGAAGGACTGAGGTCAAAATAATAATATTTGTTTCTGCATGGAGATATTTCTTATAAATTTAAATATTCTATGAGTGCATAGTTTTATTGTATGCTTATGTACACAAAACAGACATATAAAGAAAATTAGATGACAGAGGCATTCAGAATCCAAGTGGGAAAGTTTCAAGTAGGAGCTGATATCTACTACAGAAAAGTGTCCTTTAAGGTAAGGAGTGACACTAGATCACTGGGTTTATCAATTAGGAGGTTTCTGCTGTTCATAGAAAGAGTAATTTGGGTGGAAATTACTGAAATCTAGTTTTATTTTTTTTTAATTCTTCTATTGGTATATTTTAGGTATACAGTATGTTTACATTTATTATTGGATACTTGTACCTGTACTTGATGTATCTTGGTTCTTATTTTTTTCCCTATTACCTGTGGAGCCTTCACCCCCTCCACCCTTCCCTATTTACCCAGATTTCGTTTCCATTTTTTTCTTTTCTCATAATGTTTCCTTTCCCTTCTTTCCTTTCCCCTTCCTGAAATCTAGTTTTAATAGGTGAAGAAGAGTGAATGAGGAAATGGAACCAGAAGTTGGGGGAGAGTATAGATTTTCTGTGAAGATTGATGAGAAAAGGGTAAATACTGGAGCAAGGGCATGGAGGAAATGAATAGCACAGGTGGGTAGGTCTGCCTTGGGTAGGCCAGAGAGGGTGCTAAGGTTGGGTAGGCATTTGTAGTGAATATGGGAAATTGAGGTGGTGGTTTCAGTGTTTCCAATCCAGTGGGATCTGAAGTCATCTCTTCAAAGTGGAGGAGACTTTGGTTGGTAGGGGCTTTCAGGACAATGGCATGGATGATGAAGCACTAAGAGGACATGGAAGCAATGCTGTACAACCTGCTTTGACCAGAGAGTGTGGCTTAGAATTATACCATCTCTCAGGTTTCCTTCACCTTTAGTGCCATGGAAACAGGAGACACTGAATGTGTGGGACAGTGAATTACAATATTGATCTATACTTGCTTCTTGCCCATGGATGGTCTACAGGCACAGAGAGTTGTGTATATAGGGAAAAGAAGTGCTGAGGAGACCTGGGGTGAGGGGCACCATGCTGGCTGAGTCTGAGGTGTGAATGAACTTGGCCAGCAGTTGGGGGGAGGGGGTGGGAACACCAGCTGTAGAGTATTAATGGGATTTTAGAGTTTTCAGTTTCTGAGATGGCACAGTTCTGGGTGATAATGAGGTCAGGTGGGACTTGAGGGAGCAGGTGGCTAGACTGGAATGTTGATCAATCAAGGCTACTGGGGTTAGGTAGCTTATTCTCAGCACCTACCTTTATTCAGATAATGTTTGGGGGATGTTTAAAGAATTCCCTTCTCCATGCCCTGCAGAAGTTGCTTATTGCAAATGCAAGGCATGGTTTATATTTGGTCTTTATAGCTTCCCTGTATGTGGAAACAGTTTTGCAAATTAGCTGAGAAACTTGAAGGTTTCTTCATATGCCATGAAAGAGACTCTGCCAACACAAGATAATGACAGGATATTATCCTCTGATTGCTAATTAGCAACTGAAATGAATGTCTAGCTCTGATGCTGCCAAGTCCCTCCATTAATATCTGCCCCGCAGAGGCAGTGAGAACAGGGCTGTTTTTCTTCAAAATGGCAGGCCCAATGTGCAACTCTGTTAGAGAAAGCTCATCTGGAAGAATTATGCATACTTTAACATAACCTCTGACAATATATAGATTTCAAGTAACTGACTTAGTATTGATTTGACTAAAATGTTAAATAAAACAATAGTTACGGTAAAATATATCAGCTGACAGTGTGGATAGTGGCTTTTCTTGTGATCCATTATTCTGATTAGCTTGGTTAATACTGGATATGCCAATCACAATTTGACAGATTATTATGGGTTAGCTTAGGTTAATGTGGAAAGAGGCAGAGAAATGGAGGTCTAAGAAGATAAACATTCTGACAAGTAGAAAGAATATCACTTCTGGTTTTGATTCCAGCTGTGTTCAGATGTATTTAGGTACCCGGGCCAGAAAATAATTTTTATGAAATCTCAGTGATGATATCATTGAACCCTGATGGATGTTACATTAAACTTAACCTTCAAGAATTCTTTATTGGGAGAGTCCTAATTTTTTTTGTACAATATCATGCATGCTCATGGCTGAGATATATTTATAAACCACAAAAATGATGTGCATTGTCATTACTTGGGTCAAACAACTGGATAACTTGTTGACAAAATCAACTGAGTCTCTAAATGATGGACCCAAAATAGCGAAGCTCTCCATTTAACTTTTTAGCTATTTAGCTTTCTAGCTCTTTTACTGTCTGAGCTTCAACCATTAATTCTCAAGTTAAATTCTATGTGGATTTTCCCTGCAAATTCAGGCAGCCTACTGAAGTGTTCATCTCAGTTTCTCTATTTATCTTGAAGGATACTGATTTCTTCTTAAAGGCTTCTTGGAGACTGTTAGAATGGTGACTTCTCTGTCAAAATGTGGTGCATTCTTTAGAGAGATACTCCAAAGGACCAGGGTGAAATGTAATATTGCATTATTAAATGTGGAGGTTTTTATGGTGGAAGGTATGTGAATAGGTACCTGCAGTGAGTTGAATGTTTCTCCCAAAAATGTATGCCCAGGTCCTAAACCCTGGAATTTGCAAATGTAATTATACTTAGACAAAGGGTCTTTGAAGACATAATTAAGTAAAAGATCCCAAGATGAAATTATCTTGGGTTATTCAGGTGGACCCTAAATCCAACAACAAATTTCCTTAGAAGAGATAGAGAGAATACATAGAAGCACATCAGAAAAATGTATGAAGGCAGAGGCACAGATTGGTATATAAGCCAGGGAGCACTGGAGCCAACAGAGGCTGAAAGAGGTGAGGAAAGATTCTTCCCTACGACCGTCAGAAGGAACACAGCCTTGCTGATACCTTGATTATGGACTTCTGGCCTCCAGAAATGAGAACCCTGTTTGACTGCTGCAGCAGCCCTAGTTATAGAGTACCCAACCAAAGGATATTCCTCCTTACTTTTCTGGAACACTCCTCACTACGCATATTATCAGGTGATTTGTAAGCTGTTTTGCTAAGGTCATGTATTTAATTTTATGCAAGAGAAGCATTTATCTAGTTTTGGAATGAGACACTGCATGTGCTTCTGTGTCCAGAATTATATAGAAAGTTTGACCAATAAGGATACTTGCCTGGGTAACTAGAATGCTGTGAAACCTGCTATATCCTCATCCAACTGTGCAAGTGAGGAAGGTGAAGGTTTAGAAAGTTTTCTTAGTTATTTGAACTATACAAACAAGAGAATGCAGGTATGTTAATATCACTATATTCCTTATAGAACCAATAGTGTCTTCGTGGCCCTTTAGACAGTGTATTTCTCTCCTACTTGTGACTTATTAACCAACGCACAGTGTTTTATTAAAGCCAAGTCAGATTGTAACCCAAACACCTTTTAGCCTTTCAGGATTCCCTCTCTCCCTTCCTCCTGCCTTCCTTTATTTCTTTCCACAAATAACATAAGGTGCCTACCATATGAGAGACAGTGTGCTAGTTCCTGGGATTCCTGGAGAACAACAGATAAGACTCCCAAGCTCCCAGGAAACATACAATCTAGTGACATCATGTGTCAGGAAAATATTAGATTTAAATACTACATACATCTAAGATGAAATGGCATTCCATAATTGGCACATGACTGGCACAATAATAATGGCTCTTCGACAACATCAAGTTCCCATGCTACACAAAGGTGTAAGTGCTGACACAATCAGGATACCAGAAATACTTGAAGCTATTTAAGTAATTGGTTCTGAATTAATTACATTGACAGAGGGGAAATGCAGCATGCAGACGCCAAACCAAATAAATCAACATGATACTGAAGTTTCTGTCTGTGATCTATGCAGCTTTATGTTTTAATGATCCAAATACCGATTGCATTTTTTTCTTTAGATAACAGAATTGATATTCTTTGAGATTTGAATATAAAGAAAAAGTCCCTAGAATCCAGGGAGTAGGGAAAGTCAACCTTGGGGCCTATATTTTCCTTTTCTATTCCTTTGTCCCCTAAAATTTCTAAGATACCTGATCTTTTCTCAGCCTATGCCAAGGATCTGTCTCTTGGACTATACATCACACCTCTTCGTAGAAGTCTAGGGTATATTTCTATTTATTGTCCACAGTGATAGTCCTGATTTTTAGTCCCAGCTGCCTCCCTTCTCAGATCTTGAGATCATTTGGATCCCTTGATTCTGTTCTCAGCTTTATTTGGGTGGAACTTTTGCTGGACAGCTTTACTGTTCTCAAAAAATCCATTCTAGGTGATTTATATTGGTTCCATCCTTCCAGTCATTTCAGCTTCTGTTGCTGTCAAACTTTCCACCCTTCCTACTCTTCCAAATATGTACTTACTTTCATGAAATGGAGTCTCAACAGAAGATAAACCCTTATGTTTTCACATAACTTACTTTTTTTTTTGGTAGTGGGGATCAAACTTGGGACCTTGTGCTTGCGAGGCAGGCGGTGGAACCACTGAGCTAACTCCCTGGCCCTCACATGACTTACTTTTGAAATCTGTCTCAATAGACAAAAAGTCTTTTTGAAGGAAGATGTTGATTCTGCTAATTCTATTTGGCATTAAAACCAGAAAATGAACACATTACATGGAAAGTACATCTTTGCGTGACTTAAACAATAATTCCAATTTTTGTATTTTGGATCAAGCCTAAGGATTTCTTGGCCATGGAATTGACACATATTCTAATTTATTAGGGGGGTTGATATAATCATCAAAGGGCTTTAATTTTCTTTGTCCTTAAAGCAAAGTTTAAAATAGATAGCAATGCTGTTCTTTAATGTAATCAAGCCACCTGTATTGAAAGCAAAGTTTTAATTGGGTAATCAAAGCACAATTTTTAATCCTTATTTTACAAGTTAGGATGCTGAAGCAAGATAAAGAATCTGCTCAAGTTAATTAACCCCAGTTCTTTTGAAGCCCTTCCTCACTTTAAGTACTGATATACCAGGGAAATTTAGAGACTTATAAATGGCATCTCCCATCTTTGTGCAGAATACAGCCTCTTCTGTCCTCCATTAATGGTTGTTCATGTACACTTTGCTGTAACTTTTTCTTTCTAATACAGCAAATATACAAGACAGCGAAGATGAAACAGCCTGAAAACCAGGATTTCTATTCCCTCTACACTATGAACTTTTGAAGAGTCCTTTCAATTTTAAGTTTGCATAGGCATGTCACAGCCTTTCCAACCCTGTCTTCCCATTTACAATGGAAGATAATAATGTTAATATTTGCTTACCTACCTCACAGGAGAATTAAAAAGAACAGTAATTTAATGTTAATACGTTCTTTGAAGATGAAAAGCACTTCATAATTGCTAAGTTCTAGTATATTTTAAAAAACCATCTCAAAGATTCTCTTCTTTCCTTAACCTCATAACTTTTGGTTAATTAAAAATAATTATCCTTTCTCCACTTCATTATTTAAGTATATAAAACCTGACAACATTCCCACACAATATATGTTCCATGCTTCACCCAATGTTATTGCCTTCATTTTTGGACCTTTCATGCTAACTTCTCATGTAGTAGAAAATTGGCAAAAATCTGTTGTTTCCACCTGGGGTGAATTTCATTTCTAGGTGTGAAAATTGCATGAGCAACTCGTTTTTTTTTCTCACACTGTGTGAAGGGCTCATGAGACTGCATCTAAGGCAATGTTTCTCAAGGTGGGGGGACTCCTCTATTGGCAGCTGAGTCCAACTAGGTGCTTGTTAAAACATAGGTACCAAGAGTGCAAACCTTACAGGGCAGATTATGAGAATCTGCATTTAAAACTATTGACTCCAAGCCCCTCATTTTGCTTTTTTTAAAAAGGTTTTTGGTCATGTTGTTTCCATTAAAAAATGATTTTGGGCCAGGGATTTAGTTCAGTGGTTTCTCCACTTGCTGCGCAAGTGCAAGGACTGGAGTTCGAGCCCTGGTACCAAAAAAAAGCGTTTTTAAAAACAAATAACTTAAAACTGTCACACACAAAAAGAAAAGAAATGGTCCACAAAACACAGTCTCCTTTCCTCCTGAAGGTTTTACAATGTACTGTTATCATTAACCAGTCTTTTACTATTAAACTTAAATGGCCAATTGGGAGAAACAGTTCTGAGACCGCTCTTCCACCTCTGTGACCTTGCCAGCTCCATCAGCCTTCTTTTTTCCCCCCGTGTAAATAGCACTGTTTATTCAGAGTGTGAAATTATGAAGAGAACTATGATAAAATTCATGTCCTTGTTCTACAGGTGCTTTTTTTTCAAGATCTTCTCTTTTCCTTTAATTTTCTGCAGTTTAACTATTATATGGATATTATTTAACTATTATATGCCTATTAGGTATTTTTTGGTATTTATTCTTGGTGTTTGATGAGCTTCTTGAATCAGCAGCCTGATATTTGTTAACAGTCTATTATTATTCCAAATATTTCTTGTATTCCTTTTCCTTTTGGTATTCTCATTGTGAGTATGTTGCATCTTCTGGAATTGACCCATAGTTCTTGTGTTTTTTCCTTTTTGTTTTTCAAGTTGGGAAGTTTCTATTGATATTTGCAAGTTCACTGATTCTCTCTTCAGGCAGGTAGATTACTGATGAGTCCATCACTTCTGGGCTCTTTCATTTCTGTTAAAAGTTAAGCGCTTCCTGCTTACATTACTCTGTTAGTCATCTATCACCGTGACAAAAATACATGAGATAATCAGCTCACAAGAGGAATGGTTTATTCTGGCTACCAACTCTCCAGGTTTCAGGCCATGATCAATTGCCCCTGTGCTTCCAGCAGCCTTCTTGTCCACTGCTTTGATGACATCCACAGCAACTGTCTGTCTCATTCTCAAACAGCGAAACGACTCAGAGGTGGAGAGTCAGAGAAGCTCTCGACACACATGGGCTTGCCTGGAACCATGTCAACGATGGCAGCATCACCAGATTTCAAGAATTTGGGGCCCTCTTCCAGCTTCTTACCAGACCAGCGATCAATCTTTTCTTTCAGCTTAGCAAACCTGCAAGCATTGTGAGGTGTGGGGCAATCCAGTACAGGGGCACAGCCAGCACTGATCTGGCCTGGATGGTTCAGGATAATCACCTGAGCAGTAAAACCAGCTGCTTCCATTGGTGGGTCATTTTTGCTGTCACCAGCAACACTGCCATGCCAAACATCTTTGACAGACACATTCTTGACATTGAAGCCCACACTGTCACCAGGAAGAGCTTCACTCACAGCCTCATGGTGCATTTCAACAGACTTTACTTCTATTCTGACATTGACTGGTGCAAAGGTGACCACCATGCCAGGTTTGCGTTGTCTCCACTCTGCCTACAGGGATGGTACTGATACCACCAATTTTGTAGACATTCTGGAGGGGCAGCCACAAAGGCTTGTCAGTTGGGTAAGTGGGTGGCAGGATGCAATCCAAAGCTTCAAGCAGTGTCGTTCCACTGGCATTGCCACCTTTACGAGTGACCTTCCATCCCTTGAACCAAGGCATGTTAGCACTTGGCTCCAGCATGTTGTCACCATTCCAACCAGAAATTGGCACAAAAGCTACTGTGTCAGGGTTGTAGCCAATTTTCTTAATGTAGGTGCTGACTTCCTTAACAATTTCCTCGTATCTCTTCTGGCTGTAGGGTGGCTCTGTGGAATCCATTTTGTTAACATCAACAATGAGTTGTTTCACACCCAGCGTGTAAGCCAGAAGGGCATGCTCATGGGTCTGCCCATTGTTGGAGATACCAGCTTCAAATTCACCAACACCAGCAGCAACAATCAGGACAGCACTATCAGTCTGAGATGTGCCTGTAATCATGTTTTTGATAAAGTCTCTGTGTCCTGGAGCATCAAGGATAGTCACATGATACTTGCTGGTCTCAAATGTCCACAGGGAGATGTCAATGGTGGTACCACGCTCACACTTGGCTTTCAGTTTATCCAAGACCCAGGCGTACTTGAAAGAACCTTTCCCCATCTCAGCAGCCTCCTTCTCAAATTTTTCCATGGTTCTTTTGTCGATGCCACCACATTTGTAGATCAGATGGCTGGTAGTGGTGGACTTGCCCGAATCCACATGTCCGATGACGACGATATTGATATGAGTCTTTTCCTTTCCCATGGTGGCTTTGATTTAGTGGTGGTTTTCACTGCACCTGTGTTCTCGCAGCAAACCTACTGCGGAAAAAGCCCCTCATCTTGTTTTTCAAGATGGACAAAAATAGTCCAGAAGTCAGAAGTGAAGTTTTTTGCCTTAGGCATCACCTGTTGAGCTCTCTGCACAGACACTGGGAAGACCAGTGGGCAGCACAGATTTTGTCTCTCTTGAAAGCAAAGGGCATGAAGTGTTCTACTTGGCTTCTTCTTCACCCACTTATCTGCAGTCAAGGGGAACCTTACCTCCTTGAACCCCAATAAATAGGGTGGGGGTCTTCTTTTCGTCTAATTTCCTTCAGTGTCACTAGCCTCTCCCTCCCTCCACCTGGCTCTTTGCTCATTGCATTTCCTTCATTAATAAAAAAGTGCACCTGCAATGTACATCATTGTTTATTTCTCTTGAGAAAAGGTCAGCTCCTCTTCTCAAAGTCAACGTCCCCATTTGGGCTATAGATCTCTCCCTCCTGTCTCCTCTGGGCTCTTGTTCCACCAATTTTGTGCACTCTCTTATAATTCCAGACCTCCCATCTCTTTTGGTACTGTGTTCTCAAAGGCTTATGTCCTCTGAGATGCCCCATACAGCCAAGCTCCTAGAAAGAGAGTTTTCAGGGCCATTTATCGTGCATATAGAAAAATGTAAGCAGATCTACCTTAGGAAAGTGAAAGCACAGTAGAAATAGTAAGGGACAAATGCCAATAGTAAAAGTCCCTGTGATGGAGCTGTTTTGGGAATAAATTCTAGGAAAGTGAAGTTTCCATTCTCTACATCCCTCTGCCCTTGCACAAGCACATTTCCCTGCTCCTTGCTTCCACATCATGCTCAGGATTGTTGTCATTCCCTCAGTTCAGTGCACATTCTTGAGGGCTGTGTTCAGTTTGGGCCTGGGCTAGTCTCCTATCTGCACAGCTAATAGTGAGTTCAGCCTAGACCCTGGCCTCTCCACCAGTGGTTTGCTCTGTAATTGTTCCTGTTGGAATGCAGAGGACTGGGCCTTTTGCTCTGTGTCTTACACAGCTGCAGGCCAGCTCAGAGGGAGAGGCAGTCTTTTTCTGAGGCAGGCATGAGCACCCCAGGGTCATAGCATATCCCCCTGCCCTCCTGAAAACCCCAGGGCACTTCTGTAGGAGTCCTTCCAGCACACTGATTCAAAGAGGTGTGGCCTCTAAGCTTTGCTCTCTGAGTCCAGGAAAAAAATCAAAATGGAGTAGCACTGGTTAAGGGAACTTACAATGGAGCAGGGGGGCCACTGTTAATCAGACTGCAGACCCATCTGCTGCTGAGCCTTTCTGAACTGGGTCACCTGCCCAATGCATATTGACCTTGGGACTGGGCCAAACTTACTTACTTGCTTTCATTATTCATTTGTGAAACTTCCCTGCTTCCCCTAAATTACCTATAGATTAAAACAACACCTAATTCCCTTCTTATAAAACAGCTTAACTCCTGTTAGTACTGTCACAATTCTTGATGAGCAAATGATGTAACCACTAGTCTCCTTGGAGTTTGAAGCTTTCAATACTGTCATTACCTTGTAAAACGTTATAGCACATTTTCAAGATTGCTTGAATCTGTGTTTTCTTGGATTGCAATCCTAATTAGCCCCAAATAAATACAATTTTCTTTAAGTAGGCTGATTTTATCTCAGTCAACAGAGGTTACTGTCATGGGAAGCAAATGATTAAAGAAAGTGGATGGTTCTTCACTGGACTGCCTGGAAGGGAATTAGAACATGAACTCAATGGCTGACTACACCAAGGACCTTGCTGGTTATTGTTTGGAGGCTTGCACATTCTTGTTTAGTAATCAAACATGTTTAATAAATGACTCCCTTAATCTGTTCCTGCTGCTGTAATGTCACAAGCTGGGTAATTTATAGTCAACATTCCCATCTCTCAGTTCTGGAGGTCAGGGGGTTCAAAATCAGGGCATCAGCAGATTCTATGTCTGGTGGGGGCTTGTTCTTTGCTTCCAAGATGGCGCCTTCTTGCTATGTCAGTGTCAGACCCCAGCCCAGGCAAAAAAGAAAAACTTCCCAGGCAATGTGGTTACACATCCTGCAAGATGCAAAGGAGTAACAGGAAGCTAAAGCCCGGGTCCGAGATAAGCACCCTGCCCCACACAGAAACATCTGCTGGTCCAGATACCTCTGGAGGCCACCGGACTTCCTCCGCCTCAGAGCAAAAGACTTCCTCCACTCCAGGACAAAATTTTCCACTCCTCCTGGTACCATCCCTCCCCTACCCAAACTCCCCTATGTTTCCCCTCACCCAAGCCCTCCCAGAGTCAATAGCTTTGTCTCCCTAGACTAGCCTGCACCCAGGCTGGAAATAAAACTTCACTTGTTGCTTCCTTTTTGCCTGCTCTGATGGTCTCAGTCATGCCTCGGTTTACCCTAACAGCACATAGGAAAAGCAAAAAAGTAAAAGGGACTAGATGCTTTCTTCATCTTTGTTCAATAGGGTTCATGAACCCTATTCACGAAGGTAGAGTGCTCTTCCTAAAAGGCTTCTTTTCAAAATGACATCATCATGGGGGTTGAATTCCAACATATGAATTATGGAGGGACATATATGTTCAAGCCACAGCAATGACTTATTTCTAGATTACAAATTTTTTTTTATCAAACAATAAGCACACAGAAACATTCTTTATCTCACACAAATTCTTCTAGAGCCTTATCCAATCTCTGTCCACATGTGTAGCTGAAAACAGTGGCTTTCAACATTGTGATTTTTGCCTCTGAGAGGTCAATGTCTAGGGGTAATAGTAGTGATGCTACTACCCCCTAGTGGTTAGAGGGGTGGAATTCTGCTCTGCATCTTACAATGCTCAGGACTGTCCCTTAGAGGAAAGAATTACCTGGCTCTGTTATTAGTACTGAGGTTGAGAAATCTCAGGTTGAAAAAACCAATCTGCCTTTCCCTAACACCCTCAGGTATCCCTACAAAACGCACATGGTACACTCCAGGGAAGACTGATAACATCCACCATGTTAAACAGCTACTGAGTGCCACTTTCTTTTCTTGTATCTTTCTTTTTTTTCTGTGGTACTAGAGATTGAATGCAGGGCCTTCACACTGAGCTGTCTCTCCAGCCCCTTTTTATTTTGAGAAAGAGCTTTGTTAAGTCACTAAGTTGCTTAGGCTGGGCTCGAACTTGAGATCCTCCTGCCTTAGCCTCCCAGAGTACTGGGGTTACAGGCATACAGCACCATGCTGGCCTTTTATCTTTATAACCACCCTAAAGAATAAGCACTGTTATGAGGCTTGTGTCCCCCAAAATTCATATGTTAAATTCAGTCCTAATACTTAAGTATGTGACTGGTTTTGGCACAGTCTTTAAAGAAGCAATTAAGTAAATATGAGGTCATATGGAAGGATTCTAATCCACTATGACTGCTATCTTTATAAGAAAATTAAGACATATATATATTACTGTATATATGTATATTACTGTATGGTGTGTCTGTTGTAATGAATTTAACCATTTCTCTCATATATATATATATATATATATATATATATATATATGAGAGAGAGAGAGAGAGAGAGTAGATCATCTACAAGACAAGGATAGAGGTTTCTGAAGAAACATCCTGACAACCCCTTGGTATCTAACTTGTGGCCTTCAGAATTTGAAAGCATACATTTTGTTCTTTAAGCTACCCAGTCTATGGTATTTCATTATGGAAACACAGTAAACCAATACACAATCTCTCAGCCTGTTTATGCTGCTATAACAGAACCACCACAGACTACATACTCATAAACAGTAGAAACGTATTTCTCATGGCTCTGGAGGTTGGGAGAGGCAAGACCAAGGCATCAACAGTAGTGTGTCTATGCAGGGCCTACCTGCTGTGTCATCACATTGTGCAAGGGACACAAGGGCAAAGCAAAGGGAATAAATGTGGCTGTTAAGAATTTACTTCTTTTCACACACATATGTAATTTTTATCTAAATTCATAATATGATTACACATACATTTTATTATCATTCATCTTGGATTCTCCTCTTATCTCACCTCACCTGCTGTGACCCATGCATGCTGAATCTAAGATGCACCCTTCCATGCTTTTCATGTGAATCATATAATCACATGTTGATATATATATCTACACATACAAGCTTGGAGGGGGGGGTCTTTATTTTTCTATTTTGAATAGCATTGTTTGTGCTTCTCTGATTTTTATGTTTTCAACATTCTTGAAATCTATCTCCATTATTTGGTAAGACTTTCCAGTCTTTTTATGCCTCATATTACTGTATGGTGTGTCGGTTGTAATGAATGTAACCATTTCTCTCATGACAGACATATGCATTTCTTCTGGCTTTGTGTCTTTACAAATGATGCTGAAATAAAACCCCGTATCTGTTATGCAGTCTAGCATAGCTTTTAAAAGTCCACGTGGTACAGTGAGACTGTGTGGGTTTCATCCCTTGTTCTACCACCTTCTAGCTGTTACTCTGGGCAAGTATTAAAACTTTGAGAATCAGTTTTCCAATTTTCAAAAGATAAAGGTAATAATAGGATGTGGGATTTAGGTAGAGACTCTGAAAAACTACCAGGCACATAATAAGGGCTCAATAAATATTGCCTATTATGATAAAATCCTTAACACTAGTGGTTTTGTTTCTGTGAGATAAGACTTATGGACCAAATGGTATATGGATTTTTAAAAATTGTAGTATATACGGGCCAGGAATTTAACTCAGTGGTGCTGCCGCCTGCCTTGAAAGCTCAAGGACCCGAGTTCCATCCCAGGTACCCGCCCCCCCAAAATTGTAGTATATATTGTGGAATGTGTTTTAAAAAGAAGTCTATAAAAATCTGTCTACTGACAATGTAGGAGAATATCTTTTTACTTAGTCTCTGCCCAAAACAGGTAATATATCTTCTAAATTTTTGTCAGTTTGATAGATAAAGTGATACATCATTTAATTTGCCTTTCACTGACCATTTTTATGGGTCTGGTGATCATTTGGATTTGCTCTTGGAAGAGCCTTGCTGATTTTTCTAGTTTTTTCTAGTCTTAAATTTTCAATGTTCCTCAAAGGCCAATAGGCTGATACCTTGGTTGCCAGCCTGTAATGCTACTAGGAAGTGGTGGAACCTTTAGGAGGTGGGGCTTACTGGAAGGAAGTTAGGTAACTGGGGGCGTGGCCTTGAAGGGAATGCTGGGACCCAGCCCCTCCCTCTTTTACTTCCCTACTATCATGAGGTGAACAGGCTTCCTCTGGCGGGTCTTCCTGCCACAGTGTCTGTGCTGCCACAGGCCCAAAGTGATGGGGCCAAGTGACCAAGGAAAGAAATCTCTGAAGCCATGAATCAAAATAAATCTTTTCTCCTTTTCAGTTAATTACTTAGGTATTTTGTGGCAGTGACAGAAAGCTAAGATAGGTTCTTTTCTTTTTTTTTTAATTTCAAGTTGTAAGAGCTCTCTGAAATCTGCCTTACAGATTGTCAACTTCTGATTTTCCTGAGTTAAGAAGATTATTTTTTCAAAACCAATGCTTTTCTTGTGACTTTGTTCATGGGATTTTTCTCATAATATGAGTCATTTTAATTTTTATATATTCAAATTTGTTTTCTTTTATAGATTCTAGGGTCCCAATTTTCATTTAAAAGATTTCTATGACTCAAGGTTTCTTGAATTTGCTATATGTTCTCTGAAATGCTTGTGTTCTAGAATATGCATAAAATCATTTACGTTTTACTGTTGTATTTTTTAGACATGTGTTTTCAAATTAGAGAGGAATCGAATACTGTATAATTTTCTTTCAGTTGCATAGCCATTTGCACTGGCATCATTAACTAAATACTTCATTCTTTGCCACCTGGAAGTCTCCCACAATCTCTAAAGAAAGCTTAGTTAGGAAAGCTAGGAAAGGGGTAGGGTGGAGATACTCACTATGGAGCACACATATTTCATGCTGATTTCTCATCTAACTTTGGCCCTACAGTTTTTTTTCAAGGAATTGCTAAGAAGGCTATTCAGATTCATCTAGACATGGGAGCAGCAAAACTGTTATAGGTCTGTAGGAAAGAACCCAGGGACTGTTGCTGGGGTGGGGTGGGGCTGGGAGAGCTTATCTGATCCTAGACTCAAATCAAAAGCACAGGCTGAGCCCTTCTGTCAGGAGAGAGCCTGGAGGCTGAAGGGCCATGAGACAGGCAGTGGGATCTCATCGTATTGTTTCCTACCTACTAATTTAAGACTGCAGATGGAGCAAGAGATATTTAAAATATGCTAGCCAGGACTTCTTAAATACCACAAACTCTATACTTACACTTAATATCCACTTGGCTAAACTCTGAACATGCTCAAGGAAGCTTCCCTCCTCCCCCCACCTCCTCTGGCTGAAGAACTGAGGACAGGATTTTCACCATCCAAATAGTATCTGCTTAGGAAGGGAGAGAGATTGGGGATGGAGCAGAAAGGGGGTCATGTACTTAGTTTTAATTTAACAAAGGGCTGTGGGGCCTTCTGGGAGATTTTAGTTTGAGAGGTCCTAGAATGTCTAGTTGTGACACTGGTAGGATTGGATATGTCACCACCATTGACACAAAAGGAGCACATAAACCTTATGGTGGTTGCTCAAAACCGATGGAAGAGTACCATCAGGTTGGAAACCTGTATTCTGAAAATTCTTCTCACACAGACAATTATGTAAAGAGTGACTTGGTACCATCTATTTATAACTTTCCAATTTAACATTCTACTTTATCATATTGACAGAATTTATCACTATCTCAAATAAAGTAGATGGCATATTTATAACTCATAAATATTTATAACACATGCATTCTTAAAATGATCCATGTTAATACTCAACGAAGCAGTGCCTCTGGCAACATCCCTAGAAACAGAAGAAATAATTGCTTAGATGTAAGTGGATCTTAGATTTGGTCTGGGAAAAGTGGCATTCAGAATGCCTGAGGCAGAAAAAGAATTATTAGTGGTGATTCTAGAGAGGGCAGTTGGTAGGAACTTAAATGACACTCAACAATGAGCAGAGATTTTGTGAATCCCAAATATTCTGAACTAAAAATTGAAATGATATTGAAACTCTCATAGCCAAGGAGCTTTAATAAAATATCCCAATCATCTGTCATCTATCCAACCATCCACCTAACCCATCTGTCCAAGTCATCCATCCACCCAGTTATTTATCCATCCATCCATCCATCCATCCACCCATCCACCCATCCATCCTTTTTTCCTTCCTTCCTCCCTTCCCTCCTCTCCCCTTTCCTCCCTCCCTTCCTTTCTTCCTCTAGCTACCTTCCTTCTTTCGTGCCAAGTTTGTGACTAGGGAAGGTACAACAAGCATGACTGGTTTTATAGGGCTTGCATTCTAGGGGGAGAAAAAAATAAAATGAGCTATAAATATACCATCTATTTTATTTGAGATAGTGATAAATTCTGTCCATATAATAGTGTTAAGTTGGAAAGTTATAAGTAGATGAGTGAATTTAAATTGAGTGCACAGGGATGCCCCTTAAATGACATCCTCTTAGAAAAGGGGATAGCGGAACTGAAATGTGAAACTTTCCTATCTAAGCATAATAACTTGAAAATATGTAAACTCTGCATCATTCATGAATTGTATTAGATATAAAAATAAATTTGGAGCTTTTCATACTTCATCCATAGTTTTCTTGTTTATGCATCCATTCAAAATATATGATAATTTTTGCCTGACATTTCCTCATACACCATTTTATAGCAAGTGGAAAATTTTCAATGACACAAAATTTTAGCAAATATTAAAAATGTTGACGTAACAAATCTCACAGCATCTGAGGCTGTGGCCATTGTAATATGCCTCACTTAGATAAAGAAGAAGTGTAATTTAAAATAGAGGGTGCTACAAAAAGAAGGAATGGTAGATTGATTTAAAAAGCTTTCTCTGCACTGATAAACATTTTGGCAGAATTTCAGAGGACTACTAGATGTATTGGGAGCAACTTAGGTTTTGATATACTTAATTTCTCACCATTTATAATTCATTCTCTTTCCAAAATATCTTCCTATGCCACAGCTTCTGCTCTATTTTAATTCTTTATTCTCTCTTCCAAGAAGTTCTTTCAATAGATCCTTAAGTGGCACCCCCACTGCCCACTCCATTTCATGTTGTACTTGTAGCCAGAGTTTACTCTCTGATTTTAGATACAGATCTGACAGGTCCTTCTACTCTAAAAACGTGATTGGCTCCCTATCATCGCCATCTCCAGGATAGAACCTAAACTCCATAGGCTGCCATCATAGCCCTTCCCTATATAACCCTGGAATGCCTTTCCAGCATCTTGCTGTATTTTGAGGCCACACCAAACCATCAGTTTGTTCATGCCTTGAACTTGCTAAGGATGTTAGGTCCTCTATCTGAAAGTCTCTTCTCCCATTGTCTATCAGTCAACTATTCTTACTCATTTTTCAAAGCTCCTGGCACCTAATATGTATCACAATACTGTGACAACTGCTAAAATAGAGGTAAGTGTACATTTGCTACATTATATTGTAATCTGCCCATTTGTACAGCTGACTTTACCTTTGTATCAGGCTAGGGCCTGATGTTGGAGTCAGGGTCCCTGGGTTTTAACCCTGACTTGGTCTATGTCTATCTGTGACTTTGGTGATGTCTGTATCTCATATTCCTCATGTGTAAAGTAGAATAACTCAGTGTCTAGGTTACAGTGCTGTTAGATGAAAATGTCTGAAACTGTACTTGGTATATTTACTATGTTCTCACTGGATGCTTTACTCATTTAGTTTTAATAATAATGTCTGTATCCTCAAAGTTTGAGTGTGTCTCTCCTAGGTCACATGTTGGAAACTTGGCTGCCAAGGCAGTGATGTTAAGAGGTCGCACCACTGGGAGGTGACTGGGTCATGAAGACTCTGCCCTAGTGAATGGATCAGTCCATCTGTGGACTAATTGGCTAGCATGGCTTTGTCCTAGAAGTGAGTGTTCTCTGGCTTTATCACTGTCTTGTCTTTTGGTGCCTCTGCCTTGTTACAATGCAGCAAGAAGCTCCTCATCAGAAGTCATGCAGACGTGGATGTCATACTCTTGGACTTCCCAAGAACCATGAGCTAGACCCACCTCTCTAAATCCCCTGGTCTGTCATATTCAGTTATAGAAACAAAAAAAGGATCAGTACCCAGCAGATAAAATCTGCATGCAATAAATATGAAAATAATAAAAACAGTGGCATATGAGTGCCTCATCAACATAATCATAATCAAATCATAATCATAATCAAAAAATTAAGAGATGACATTTAAAATAGTATTACAAGATTTCTGTCCCCAAAGACACATAGTAGACACAGTTAGATACAACTCAGCAAATGACAAGACTTCTAGCAGATGGACTGAATGTTTTGGATTGTATGGGCTCTGGAAGTTACTTTCAATTCCCTTATCCCTTCCCTTCATGAATTTTTCACCTTTTTCTGTCCTGCCTTGTGACTGGCCACTGTGGATTGCAATATCTGGGTACTCTTTACCCTCTGGCTTATGGTTGGGTTCGGCCAGAGCGATTGGAGGGTGGAATAAGAGGGCTGTAGGTGTTATTTCCAGGTCTCTCCCTGCCTGTCAGGGGCTCTGTGTCCAAGACCCCAACTCCCATGGGAGGCCCCTGATGGGCTCTAGCTCTCCCTGGGCACTCCAGACTCCATCTGCATTTTCTCAGTTGATGTGTGTATTTCCACTGCTGTCTTTGACTGGGTCCCTATCAGCCTGAAATTTCAGTGATGCAAGTTAGTAATGAAACAGTGATTGCACGAAGCCCCTTTAGGCCACTTGACATAATGTGTATAACATGAACTTTTCAGCCTATTTATTCATACTAGTATTTTTCAACACATGACAAAAGGAGAAGAAGGTGGAAATGCTACATCTCACGGTTGGAGGCTTTTGATTTAGCTGGCTCTATTCCAGTGGGTATAAAGCCCACACACTGAGCATGAAGCCACAGAATCTGAAGTCCCTGCAGTTACAGGGATGCTTTGTGAGGACAGACAGTGATAAGGCTTCTTTTGGCAGTGTCTACCTTGGAGGCAGCTGTTATAGAAAGTCCTACAGAGTGACAAGGAAGAGCTGCCTTTCAATAACAACCGCCCCAGGCACTGCACAGGGTGCAAAGCCTCTAAGGCACATGTGCATTTATTGCTGACATCCCAAGGGCTTTATTTAATTAATTTTTTGGGGGGCAGTAAATTTATAATTTAAAACTTAGCCCACCCCAAAGAAGGGGAATAAAAACTGTGCAACACTGACAAAGGACTGAGACAGACGAGGCCCAGGAGGGGCAGCCCCAGGGCAGGTCTCTCCTCTCGACTCAGGGAGCAGCAGCAGAGTGGAGTCCTGGGGCTCACAGACACTGGCTTTGCCCAGTGTGTGGGCCTCTCCAACTGGGGCGAGCCTGGAGGAAGGGCCCTCAGTAGTGTGTGTTCACTGCACAGCCCAGATGCCCTTCTTGCTCATTCTGCTCACTGTGCTACGTGAGATCAAGAGGGGACAGCAATGCAGGACTGTCCTGGGTAGGATGGAACACCTCAGTCATCCGCTCTGCGCCCAGACACGGTGGGACATCTGGGGCATGTTTCAGGGCCGGGATGGGGCCCAAGCCCTGTAGGGGCCTGGGGAGGGGGTACCAGGCCTCTAGCACCTACCCTCCCAGGCCGAGGGCTTTAGAACCATAGATGACAACGAAAAGAGTGAACCTGTGGCAATTAACTGCACAAGGGAGGACGGATCACCGTTTATCGTAATAGCCCTGGGACAAGGAAGGCACTGCTGTCACTTGAGGAATAATACTGATTTATGCGTCCAATACTCAGTGGAACACTTGGAAGTGCCCAGAGTTATGCAAGAGGAAACTAAGAAAACACCATCTCTGCTCACATAGAGCTCATCTTTCCCAGGGTGAGTCAGACAAAGCAAACAACAGCGTGGGACACAGAAGAAGCAGAATAACAAAAACAGGTTAAGATGACCAATAACCAACACCACACCTGTGTAATGTTTCAGTCCTGAGCGATGGATGTTTAATCCTCCCATCTTTGCCACACTTACTTCTGGTCTGTGGTCAGGTTAATTTGTTTCCAGAAGGAAGAGAAGGTGAGCAGGGGGTGGTATCCATCTCCATGTCCCGGCCAGGCTGAATCTTGCTCTGGCTTGTCCTGCGTCACAGGACAATCTCCAGCATTACCCAGTGAGGGCTATCTCTGATAAGCCCTATAATTTTTGCCCTTTGTGTTTCTTTACAAGTGATGGACAGGTTATGGTGGTTGTCATCTTTCTCATGGCCCAGGTGATGAACACCTGTGGAGCGAGGAAGGAAGGAGGGCTGCAACCCTGTCCACCCTCTTGGAGGATAAGAGGCATCCAGTGGCAATGAGTCCTGGACGATCCGATTTGGCACTCAGGATTCTGGTTTCCCCTGCATCGTAGACTTCCTGGATGCATGAGTGACAGTGACAGGTCTTCAGGCAGGAGCTGCTGCACCCACTTGCTGAGGGTATTATTTCCTGACACTGTGTGTGTGTCCTGCTTTCGTGCAAGACTCAGAGCCACTTCATTCAGATGGGAGCAATCCCAGTCACCCACATTCCACTCACATGTGAGACCGAGAGAATCGGGGACACAGGAAATGCACCCCTGAGTTGAGTTTCCTGTTAATCCATTTGGCACAGGATGACTTACAGCAGGAAAGTTAAAGGAATAACTCCAGTGTCTTGGCTTTGTTGAGTCCCCAAAGCCCACCATGGGCTTCCGGTTTGTTAGGGTTTAAATCTAAAATGTCTCCCAGAATTCTCATGTGTGTGGAAGGTGATTGGATCGTGGTGGCCCCTATCCTCATTGGTGTATTCATTCACTGATGAGTTCGTAGCTGAATGTGCTGTTAGGAGGTAGGGCCTGGTTGGAGGTGGGCCCCTGTTCCTCTGTCCCAGCCTTCTGGCTGCCATAGGTTGAGGACCTTTTCCTCCACCATGCTGCTTCTGCCTTGGAGCCAGCCAACCATGGACTGAAACCTTACAGCAAAATACACCGGACATCCTTTAAATTGTAGGTGGTGGGTATTGCGTTGCAGTGACCAAGAAAGTGACCAAGACACTGTTTGTTCAAAGGTAAAGAAGGTAGGTCAAGTCATTGAGCCTGGCCATAAGCACAGAACAAGGCTATTTCCCTCTCAGGGACTTTGAGGCACTGACAGAGAACAGTCCAACTTCACGTGGAGTTCATGACACACCGACAGCTTCACAAGGGAGGTGTGCAGAGTTCTCTCCTTCAACTGAGGACTGATGCACTCAGAATTGGGGCCTCACGCACTTCATGGTAACTCATAACCCTATGAGCAATGTGAAAAGAAACCTGCAATCTCCCTGAACTCCACTTAGATTGCTAGTGGATTCAGAAAGCCACCTACAATTCTGACTCCAGGACCCACGGCAAATACTCTCCACACGAGTGGGAATGTCAGTGTGTAGAAGTCAGCCTGCCTATGTCTGAGGCCAAGTCCTCAAGTGAAGGAGGACTTCTGAGCCTGTGGAAGATCCCTCGAGGGAACATGCTAATTCTTACAACACCCCTGGCTCACAGAGCTTCCCTCTTTGGTGCAATAAAGCACAGCTGTCACTTCCAACAGAGCCTCTTAATGCAAGGAGGAGGCCACTCTCCCGACTCCAGTGTGTCTTCTGAGCTTTCTGTTAGGCCCTCACATGTGGCCACACAGATGCATGCTTGGTTCCAGTGCCTCCTTCACAATGCCGAGTCCCATTCCTCCACCATGGTGCTTATTCCTATTCCCTTGGCCACCGTGCAGCTCCTTTGCCTGCCTGTCATTTGAACACTTACTCCTTCGAGGTCTTCGGCCACATCCTCCCCACCTTTTGCCCTTGAAGGCCCCCTTCTGTTGCCTACTCACTCCCGCTGGCCTGTGACTTCTCAGCCCGCCTGCTCCCCTCACTCCAGTGGGCTGTGTGCTGACCCTCTTGTGCCCCTCTGGCCCCCTTCACTTCCTCATCACGTCCTCTCTGACCCTGAGCACAGGCCACCCCTGCTTAGCTTCCTGCTAAGCGGATCCTGCTACTCTTCCCACCTTGCCCCAACACATCAGTGCTGGCCACTCTGACTGGGGCCAAACACTGCTCTCCATCTGCACAAGCTCTGGATGCTCTCGTGTCCCACAGCTGAGCTGCCCATCTCTGCTGGTATGCCCCCAAATCTCCCTTCCCTCGGCAGATCAACTGTTTCACAGCTGCTCTACTCTTATCTACTCCAGTCTTATCTCCACTCTCTGGCAAGATATACTGTTTGAAAACATAGATATCATTTTAACATTCTCCAGAGGGGCTACATTCTTCTGATCCCCACCTGCGTCTCCGAACGCACTTCCCCTCACAATCCTCTCTTTTTGTAAGATTCACAGGTTTCACTCTCTACTTGGGTGGAAAGATATTTTCCCTTGTGATTGAATACGATTCAGTGTATACAGATGTTCCCCAATTCATGATGGTTTGACTTATGATTTTTCTGACTTTATGACAGTGCAAAAGTGACATGCATTCAGTAGAAATCATACTCTGAATTTGGATCTTTTCCTGGACTAGTGATAAGCAGTAGGAATCTCTCTCTATGCTGGGTAGAAGCCCAAGTGTAGCTCCCAGTTAGCTGCATGATTTTGCAGGTAAGCAAGCAATACTCCACCTCTGCAATGTGTTGAGCTGCTAAGCTATGATGTTCGGTAGGTTAGGTGTGGTGAATACATATGTTCAATTTATGATGGATTTATTGGAATGTAACCCCGCTGTAAAGTAGAGGAGCATCTGTATTACATGTCTCAGGCTAACACACACCTGTGTATGTTATGTCTTTAACTTAACATTTAAGATATTGTAATTATTGGTTTGTGCTCCTCCCACTGTTCCTTCTTATGGGAAGGGACTTAGCTCATTCCAACTGTGTGTACTCTCAACACCTAGTATGTGCTTAATTTATAATTGCTATATTAGTGGCATTTCCCCAAAACACCTAGCATAGGGCCATAAGGTAGGAATGAAAGATCCGATGAAAGTATTTTTTTTGATTACTGACTTAGTTCATAACCCCCAAGATACTACCTTAAATTTCATGCTCAAGAAATGAGAGATAGTTGAAGGATTACATTACGTGCAACTCACGCACATGTGCATTCTTGTGTCTCAGGTTAGGATGTGCTCTACTGCTGGAATGGAGTCTGCCTGAGCAGGACCCGGCTGAGAGGTAGCAGTCAGTTCTCAGGGCTATCGATCCCTTTTGCAACGACCTGCCTCCTCCGCCTTCCCAGCCCGTGGGTTTCTGTCTATAGACTTCCATATCTGCCTATTGACAAGTTATAGGACAAGCTATAGAGACAAAGGGCAGGTTTTGTTTCATCTTGTGCCAGACACTTGATGCAGACACACTCTACCTTAGCTCAGGAACTTCAGAGCTGAGCGTGTGCTGGGAGAGAGGGCATGTGCCACCATCTGCAAGCCCTAGGTGGATATCTGATGCTATGTTGACAAAACTATAGGGACTTGGGCTCTAAACCTAGGAGGCCCTTGTGTCATCTCACAAGTCCCTTCAACAGTAGCATAAATAAGCCATGTCAGAAAAGACCTACGTTGGCCATCTCCAGGACTCATTTCCCTTCAACAGCAGGAACTCCTGCGGGAGATCAAGGGTCATTTTCAAATTGAGCCTGGTGGGGAGGTTGCAGGGATTGTGCGTGCATCCTTGATGTCTCATGCAGCTTTCAAGAGATGTCTAGGAACGACATCGGAGATATCCTGTCCACAAACCTGCACAGAATTGGCTGATACCTATCTTCTCACACCCGTCTCTCAGCCTCAAAGGAGACAACCAAAGTTACGCTGGATTTTCAGTTCAGCAGAGTGCTTGGAGATCACCTAGCCCAGCACATTTATTTTTCAGTAAAACATAGAAGCTGTTGCTAAAACCACTGGTCCAAGATCAGAGAGAATTTTCAAATCCAGATATTTCCAAGAAGCTTCTACTGGGAACTGGTATGATTAGTAAACTTATCAACACTTATGGCTTCTATCTTTATATTCCTAGTACATCCTCAGGAGGCAACTATTCTATCTTACATCAGTCTATCGTTGTTATATTATCAGTGTCTTTAGTAATTTATCTTGTGTTCTGGGTGAAGATTAACCTGTATTTCCTTCTAGGCTTCTGTTATTCACTCCCATGCCCTCTCATAATATCTACCTGACTGCTCTAGAAGCCTCGACCTCAGAGAAATACTTCTAAGAAAGACAAGAACTCTCAGATGCAAGAAAGTGAACATTATAAATCTTACCATTCAAGATGATTTTCTACAAATGCTGACATGGGGCTGATCTGCACCGTGTAAGTATCATTCGCAGAGTACTCAAAGAGTCCATAGTAAGGGTTGAAGAGCTCCTGAGACAAAAGGAAGAAGAACTCTCGAGAAGGACCGCTGTAGTCCAAGCTACAAAGGAAGAACAGGTCCAGGAAGCTCATTTTGTGCCCAGCAGGGGAGGGACAGTCTGTTACCCAGATTCTAGTGAGCTTTTCAGAATCAGGGGCCACTGGGGAAAGGAGGGCTCAGTTTCTGCCCATTAGAGTGGATCCCGATGGAGGTGTTATTTTACAGTGGGAAATGAGGTTGCAGTTATTGGTTTGAAGTGTTAACCAGATGTCCATGATTGAACTTGTGGAAATGGTCCTTAATCTTTTTTTCCCCAATCCTTTAATATCTAATGGATAAAACACACAACTGGCCCAATACAAACAAGGTCTCTGCTGGGAGAAGTGTAAAAGAATTTCCTGCGGCCATGCATGTGTGTACCTGTGCGTGCGTGTGTGTGTGTGTGTGTGTGTGTGTGTGTGTGTGAGAACTGGAAAAGCTTCAAGTACATTCTGATGTTCCCAGCTAGGTGGGCCTGCCCTCCACACTTAAATGATTTCCATGAAAACACAGAAAGTATATGAAAAGGTTGGTATGTAGTTATATTCGTGCACTTTCAAAAGAAGAGTGTTTTGATTATATACTCAAAGAGTCCACTACCTACAAAGTAAAGAGGCAGTGGCTTAAGACTGTGTTTTTGGCTTATACTTTGATCATGTGATCTCAGATTCTGGAATGCCCAGGACTTAGGAGTTTGAAGAACGTGGGGTCTAAATCTTGGTGACACCTGGAAAGAGGAAGATCTCATGGGAGGACAGGATCAGAATCACCCTGAGACCCAGGCTTAAGACACCTTGCTCCTTCTTGAGAAAAAGCATCCTGATCCTGGGGCTCTAGTCTGTTCACACTGAGGTATGTGTGAAAGATTTCTGGTGCCTCACCCCTCCTCTCCAACAAAGGTGACATAGAGCTTGTTCCTCTGGAGCTCCTTCCGGGAATAGGCCATCACTTGGTTGAAGGTTCCTTCCAACAAGTGGTCCCGGCGAATTATGAGCCTGTGGAGGAGAGAAGGGGTGGTGAGTGAAGGCTCTATATGGAGGATGCCAGGCAGTGTCACACATAAGATGTGAATGCCCAGTTTTATGGTCTCCTTCCACAGCCTCTCCAACAGGACAGGAAAGGGCAAGGTGCAGTCCCCCAAGTTGATGGACTTAACACTTTTCAAAACATTGGCAGATGAAGAAAACAAGTACACTTATCACTGGATATTTTCCATTGCATTGGACTACTTTAAGATTCTTTTTGCTTTATGATTTGTTCCTAGCATATCTCCTTTTTTGTGAACTGAGAACTGAATGCAGGCACTTCACACTCAGCTATCTATAGCTTCAACCCTTTTTAAGTTTTCTTTTTTTCTTTTTTTTTTTTTTTTTTGAGACAGGGTCTCACTAAATTGCTAAGTTCCCCAGCCTGGGCTTGGATTTGTATTCTCCTGCCTCAGCCTCCCAGAGTGCTGCCCTTACAGGCGTATAAGCACCACAACCTCTTGAATATGGGCTCAGCTTTTTAAGATATAAATAGTAACACCAGAGGAAAAAAATTTTAAAGCTCCTTTTTACTTGGACTTCAACTGCAAAGAGTCAATGAATTTGACTAGAGTTAAATTTTTCCCAATAATAAGTAAAAGAAAATAAACACAAGGTGCTTTATTTAGTACAAGCTTCTTTTTTTTTTCTGAAAAACATCTACTATTGATGCTATATGTGACTTTGTCTAAATTCTACTGTTCTTTCTCTTTCTCCTTCCTTTTCCCTCCTCCTTCCATTTTCCTTCCCTTCCAATTCCTTAAATTCCTTTTTTCTTTCTTTCCAACTACCTAGCTTTTTTCTTTTTTTCTTCCTTTCCTCCCTTTATGCCATAATTGCTATCACACCAGAGTACTCAATCTCCAAAGAGTATGACACAGATATAAAGGATGAGGAGATAGAAATGTTTCCCATTTGAATTCAGTGCCAAGCACTGAAGCACTCACTTAATTTTTCCTGGACCCTGCCCAAATCCTTTGGCCTCTAGTTTTCTGTAGAAATTTCGGAGCTTGGCCTCAAAGTCTCTTCGGTATGGTGAAGGGGCTCTTGCGCTGGCTCTCTGTAAACCTGCAGAGAGAAGCGCACAGGTGCACAGGTCATTAACTTTTTATCCAAGGACAAATATGCACAGCAAAGATGGAGCCAGAGCCTGACTGAGGCAGCTTCCTGGGTCTTCCTGTCTTCTTCTCTAAGCAGCTTCTATTTCCACGACTCCCTTTGTTACTTTTCTAACACACAGAAATAATATAGCAAAGAGAAAAAGTGCATTCTGATGAGAATAAATATCTATGTCTTCTACTCTAATTATTTCAAAATGTATTTCTCTTAAAAGGATCCTGATCCACATTTTCTTGGCTTAATTGTACTTGGGCAATCTGAAACAGTTAATATGAACTGAACTACACTTTTCTTCTAAGTTGTTATATTCTAAGAATTGATTGAAACTGTAATGAGACAACAGAACTTTAATATGCGTTTTCCATGCTTCTCTATTAATGTTGATTCTAGGAGAGACACATCTGTACAGTAGGGCTCAGAACATTTAGGAACTTGTATTAGATTACCTTGAATCATAAAAACAAATTTTAGAACAATAACAAGAATAATAATACTTTATTGACTCTATAGAGAACGCTTTGCATATCCTCTACTTTGTATACCTTTTAATGAAAAAAGAAAAAGTAACATTCTTATCCAAGTTTTACAGATGGCCAAAATCATGGTTCACTCATTCAACAGGTATTTATTAGTTGGTTATTATCTGAGTATTCCAGACACTAGTCTTACAACCTGAAGAAGACTTACATGAGTAAACGCATAGAAATGAATATACCATTACAGGTTGAGATGGTTGCTACCCATGAAGGAAAGGAACACAGTTCTTTTGAGGACACAGAACCTGCTGGCCAAGCCCAGGAACCATTCCCTGGGGAAAAAACTAAGACGTGGGTATGACATAGACAGAATAGTCCAGGAAAGTTTTCCTTTAAGAAAAGAGAGGAGCTGGGAGAAGAACAATTCAGAGAGAAGATCAGCACATTTGTCCTGTGGCCAAATGGAAAGCAATGTTCTGGTTTGTCAGAAGCACAGGGTATGAGGACCAAAATGACAAACAGCTTTTGAGAGGTGGGCAGGAACCACACCAAACAGGATAAGCTGTCTTGCTAAGCAATTTTGTTTCCTGCTAATTCTAACAGGAAGCCATTGCATAAGGGCTGGCAAGATGTGACTTCCTGCTGTAGACAGAAAAGACTGAAGAGAACCAGGGTAGATTTAGATAGGTCATACTGAACAAGTCTGGTGTCAATGCAATGAAGATGGGAGGGAGACAGACTGGAAATGTAAATAGGAGGCAATTAACTGGATACAAGCAGTGAAGGAGAGGTGTGTTTCAGAGTTTGCAACTAAATGAACCGAAGTGATATTCACTAAGATGGGGAACAGAGGAAAAATAACCAATTTGTGGAGGAAGATTATAAGTTTGCTCTTTGACTGATTCCAGAGACATAGTTTGAAGGAGTAGAGAAGAAAAAAACCCAAAAACTTGGGAATGAGCCTTGAGGGTCACGGAAAGAGGAGGGAAAGGCTGCAAGAAACACCAGAGCAGATGCCATGCCTGGAGAGAGGTCACTGAAGCTAACTGAACTGGTGACTTGAGGGGACAGCAGTCAGTAATATTAAGAGGCACTGAGAGATCAGAGGGAGGGCCAAGAACTATGCAGGAGAGCAGGTGACCGGAGGTCCTGGTGAGCCTGGTGAGGACTCTTCCTCTCATGGACAGGCACCGAGGAAGACGAGATGGGTGCAGGTCTGGTAATCTTGCAGGCATTTGGGAAAGGTTCTGCTGGATGACTGATTTTCTCAGTGCAGTAAACAGCAATACAATTTGCTAGGAGAGAAGAGGGGATGCTGGAGCCTGGATGGTTGAGGCAAGTGGAAATATTTGAAACAGTAGGAGAGAAGCCCCACAAAAATATACTAGGATTTTCCTTCTGGTGCTCAAGGTTCACGTGAAGTGAGAGATGACTAATAACTTACAGTTAATTATCTGACAAGTCAAGTGAATTTCCTTAAGAGTGTCTGTCTTAGTAATGTTCTCCTCTCTGGGACAAAATATCCAGTACCCCGAACTTAAAGGAGGAGAGGTTTAGCTTGGCTCACAGTTTTTAGAGGATTCAGTTCCTAGACAGCTGGCTCTAAGGCATAAATGGCATGGAAGAAGAGTGTAGCAAAGGAAAGCTGCTCATGTCACAGGGGCGAGGAAGCCAAGAGAGAAGGGGGAGCCAGGCAGGGAGATGCACCCTTCCAGGTCATGCCCCACTGATCCACCTCTTCTGAAGAGACCCCACCTTCCAACAGCACATTCAACTATGGATTAATTCCCTGATGAGTACAGTGCCCTATATAATCTGTTTACCTTCCCAAAGCCCCCACCTCTGCACATTTGAGCCTTTTGGGGGACACTATAGATCTAAACTATGAAGTGTCTGACTGCAGGGGTGCATAAAGAAGATAGGAAGGCTTCCTAGTGGTGGAGCTCTGCCAGAGGTTATAAATAAAATGGAGAGAACCAGGGGAGCTCAATATGTATCAGTTATAACCATCAATGTAAATGGTCTCCATTCACCAATCAAAAGAAACAAACTGGCAGAATGGATAAAGAAGGGAGATCCAATTATGCTGCACACAAGAAACATATTTAATTCAAAAAGAAATCATAGACTGAAAGTCTAAGGATAGAAAAGAAAGCTTCATGTGATAGGAACACAGAAAAAAAAATAGAGGTAGCTATTCTATTTGCATACAAAGTGGATTTAAAGCCAAGATTGATCAAGAGAGACAAAGAAGGTCACTAAGTGCTTGTAAATGGAACAATCCAAGACGGAGAGTTAACAATCATAAATATATATGCACCAAATACCAGCACACCCAACTATGTAAAACAAATATTAACAGACATGAAAAATCAAGTAAGCACTAATACATTTGTAATGGAGGACCTCAATACCCTACTGTCACAAATAGATGGATTAACTAGACAAAAAAATCAATCAAGAAATATCAGAACTGAACTAAATGTTTTAACAAATGGACCTAGTAGATGTCTATGGAGTGTTTCACCACACAACACCGGAATACACATTCTTCTAAGCTGCCCACGAGATGTTCTCCAAAGTAGACCACATACTAGCTCACAAAACATGCTTAGGTAAGTGCAAAGGAACTGAAATTATCCCATGCATATCATCAGACCATATCATATTATCATAGTGCAATGAAACTGGAAATCAATGGTAAAAGAAACCACAAAAACTTCATAAGCACATGGAAATTAAATAACCCTCCCAAACAACCCATGGATCACAGATGAAATTAAAGAAGAAATTAGAGAGTTTTTACAATTAAACAATAATGCCAATACAACATACTGGAACTTATGGAATGCAATGAAAGTAGTCCTATGAGGGAAATTTACAGTGGTAAATTCGCATATAGAAAAACAGAGTGAGCTCAAGTAAACAAGCTAATGTTGAAGCTCAAGCCTCTAGAAAAAGAAGAGCAAGTTAAGCCCATAGCTCATACAAGAGAGGAAATTATACAGATCAGGGCAGAAATTAATGCAATGGAGACTAAGAAAACAATATAAAGCATCAATGAATTAAAGGGTTAGATCTTTGAAAAATTAAATAAAATTGACAAACCCTTAACAACCTTATCAAATAAGGAAAGAAAAGACTCAAGTCTATGCAAGTAGCAATGAAAAGTGTGAAATCATCTCAGATCCTGCAGAAATCCAGAAGATCATCAATACCTACTTCGAGAACCTGTACTCTAACAAGATGGAAAACACCAAAGAAATGGGCAGAGATTCCTAGATACATAAATTACCAAAGCTGAATCAAGAAGATATAAAAATTCTAAATAAGTCAATATCAGTCAATGAAATTGAAGATGTTATTAAGAACCTACCTATAAAGAAAGCCCAGGTCCTGATGGATTCACTGCTGAATTCTACAAGAAATTTAGAGAAGACCTAATGTCGCTACTTCTCAAACTCTTTAATGAAACTGCAAGGGAAGTAATACTTCATTTCTGGAAGCAAGCATTACCCTGACACCAAAAGCAGAGACGGATCCAACCAAAAAAGAGAACTTCAGGCCAATTTTCCTAATAAACATAGATGCAAAACTCCTCAATAAGATACTGGCATACAGAACACAGCAAATCATCCAGAAGATTATACACCATGACCATGTAGGATTCATCCCAGGGATGCAGGGATGGTTCATCATATGCAAATCAATAAATGTAATATACCATATTAACAGAGTCAAGGACCGAAACCATATAATCATCTCAATAGATGCAGAAAAATTATTTGACAATGTCCAATACCCATTCATGATAAAAACCCTACAGAAAATTGGAATAGATTGTCTTTATATCAATCTTATAAATGCCATCTATAACAACATCATACCTAGGGCAATAATTCTGAGGGAGACAGTCCTTTCAAAACACAGAGCATACTGCTAAATTTTGTATCTGTTCTGAATTTCCCTGCTGGCTTTAGAACCCAAACTTGGACCCTGGACCTAGATTTTCAAACAAACCTCTTTCACTTTTCAAGTTACAAAAAGAAGTTTAGGTTTATCATAGAAACCTACAACAATATGATAATGTAAGCCAAATGAAAAGGGAGAAACTCTCCAATATTTGGATCAGTTTGTGTGTGCACATTTGACATAAGGCAACTATCTTGATGACTCCAGGAAATACCTGTTTTTCACTGAACAGCTCAACATATACTTTCTCATTTGGAATAGCAAAAACCTGTAAGAATTTCTGTATTATGAGTAAGTTCATTCTTTTATATATAAAGAGATCAGAGGGGGAACAACTTCACCTAGTGCCAAGAAAACCCTCTGTGGAGAAGTAACAATGGTCCCCAGTAAATGTGTTACTAGAGCTGGTATCCAACAGAATTCTAAGACATTAGGTGAATGTTTCAGGAAGCACCCTTCCTTTGAAATGTCTGGAGAGTGCCTTTGAAATTCAATAATGATTCAGAGCAGGGGATGCAAACTTTGTTCTGTAAAGAGCCAGACCAGATAGTAAATAATCTAGACTTTGTAGGCCACATGTCTTCTGTCCCTAGTGCTCATCTCGGCTGTGGTAATGTGAAAGCTGCCATAGAAGATACATACATATTCAGAAATGACCAGGTTCCAATAAAACTTTATTTATGGGCAATGAAACTTGAGTTTCTTATCATTTTCATATGTCCTGAAACATGTTTAAAAATTCTTTTCAAGCTTTTAAAAGTTAACCCTTCTAGCTTAGGGCATTATAAAAATAGGCAGCAGGGAGGACAGGAAATGGGGGAAAAAAAATAAGAACCAAGATATATCAAGTAAAGGTACAAGTACCCAATGATAAATGTAAATGTATTGTATACCTAAAATGTACCAATAAAAGAATGTAAGGAAAAAAAATAGGCAGCAATTTGTCAACAATCAATTTAGAGAGTGCACTTCTGATCAGGAAATTCAGAGAGACCAAAAGAGAAAGGATACAAATGCAGTGCCCATGAATTCCCTTCTGATGCTGGAAACACACACACACACAGAGGAACACTTGCAAGCAGTATCTGGCCAAATTCTCCGGTTACCTGGGGAGTTCTGAGGTGAGGAGCAGGGTGAGCAGCGGGGAGAGAAGCTGTACCCAGGGTGGAAGGAAGCCTGCAGGGGGACGTAGGACATGATTTCTTCTTCAAAAAGACTGTGAAGTTAAAGGAAAAAGAGTTAGTTCTCTGTCCCCTGAGAAAGTGCCCACAAATCAGGTGGCAGTTAGAGTTCTCATCAAGCAACAAAAATAATTTGATTTAGATGTACTATAATAGGCACATCCTGCTTGCAAATTGTTTTATTAAAGCCCCGATTACACCGACAACAAATCCTTCATCCTTCATGGAGCTCATGATCACTTAGCAGTGATGAGGACTGGGGTGTCTACTTCAGTCCCTGCCGCTGGAATCTTGTAGAAACAGCGGCCAGTGTTTCTGTCCAGTCTCTCTCATGTAGGTGGTTGTGGGTCAAAGAGGCCCAGTTTGGCTTCTCTGGCATCCTGTGAGGCACAGCCTCTTACCTCAGCAGAATGACTAGATCTGCATCACAGGACAACTTCTCAAGCCCATGATTACCCTCGGTCCGAATGTAATGGATTTTCTCCCTGGGGGAAAGAAAATGAGAATTACACACCAACGTATAAATCAGCTAAGGGAGAAATCTTTTCTGGGTTCCTTTTTTCCTTCTGTCAATGTGACCAAATAGCCACGTTCTGGTGTTCAGTGGATTTTGTGGTGCTCAGCTTCCTTTGCAGGTTCACAGGATGCTCTCCGAAGGGTTGCTTTTCCTCAGAATCTGGGGGCACACAGCTGAGGGAGGAGCACAGCACAGCTCGGTCTCACAGGGCTAGGACAGGAGAGGAGCCGGGCACGGGGAGCTGCTGAAACTGCTCTGGGGTCCTGGTGCTTTGGCAGCCATGGGAGTGTGGGGAGTTGCTTGAGAAACCTTGTGCAGGATGGTGAATTTACGCCATGACGGGCACAGAAGGGGCCGGCCCCCAAGACAGACAAGGGTCTCCCAGGTCAGTCAACGTGTAGGCGTCAGTTTGTCTCTGTTTAGTTCCAGCTCCCCCTTCTGGACCTTTTTCACATCCTCCAACCTTGAAAACTGTTTCAAGTATAGGTCTATAGATAAGTAGCATTTATTTAAAACAGAAAACAGGGAGTCTAAGGTAAGAGGGGGGAAAAAAAAGAATTGAGATGTGTTATGTACATGTACCAATTCCCCACAATGAATGGAATCACTATGTAAACAAGTACTCATAAAAATTTTTCAAGTAGCATTTGTATTGATCAAATTAACTTTGCAATTTGGCTCTTCGATATTATTCGGTTATTACCAACACCACACTTAATAATCATTCCATGTATGCAGGCTTCAAAGGAGTTAATTTTTTTTTTTTTTGCCTTCCTTGACAAGATATAGCAGAAATCTGGGAAAAATTAAGGGTTGGGGCGGGGATTTAGCTCAGTGGTTCCGCCGCCTGCCTTGCAAGTGCAAGGTCCCGAGTTCAATCCCCCGTACCAAAAAAAAAAAAAAAAAAAAAAAAAATTAAGGGTTGGTTTTAAGAAAAATGTTAACTCTTTTTCTATTTTTAATTTTATAATTTGAGACTCATATTGGAATTGTAAGAAATAATAGAAAGGGATGTCATCCCTCCTCAGTTTCCTTCAATGGTAACATAGGGATAGTTTTTAAGTCTACTTATACTGCAGATACAGCTTTTTGCTCTGTCTGATTGTATTACTGTGATTTAAAATCATCATAACTTGCCCATTTTCAGGAAAAAATGTATTCAACTTGACCTTTTGGTGTGGGGGTTTTTTTCTTAAAGGCAAAGGAAACTTTTGGTCTCTGTAAATATAAACAAAATGAGACTGAACAGTGAAGTGCCTTGGACTTCAACCTCTCCGTCTGGGTAAAGCATCGCTGCAGGAAATGCAATGAGCCAAACCTGAGGATGTTCACAGCGGCTTTACCTGGGGCATGGAGAATGGACCACACCTGCCGCAGCACAAGCCCAGCCAAGGGCACAACTGCCAGCTCCCACCACCACCTGCTTCTCTCTCTGCCTTTGTCCTCCAAGTCCTGATGCCACCTCTTAGCTCTCTTCTTTGGAAGAAGAAGAAGAGCATGTTGGACCTGCTCCTCTGATTTACTGCCTTCAGCTCCACAAATGACTGTCTAATTTATATGTTCTCCCAATGGTAACATCCACAGGGCATGTTATCCTGCTGTCCCAAGGGACTGCATCTGGTTAAACCCTGGTCTCTCTGCTGGGGGGGAAAAGGGTATTCTCAAGGTCCCTAAGGGAAAGGAAGTCCAGAGAGGGCTACCTCCACTCGGGCACAGAAAGTGCCTCTCAGCGCAGTAGTTCTATCATTGTGCCGCTCACGTGAATCACGAGCGCATGTCTGAATGCTAAGCAGTTTCCCTGGGGTGTAGGTGACTCCCCACCTGACATGTACCCTTTATCATCTTGAGCATCTCACCTAGACTCAAGGGTGTGAGGTTTCTCCAAACATCCTGGGACCCCATTCCAAGAGAGCTGAGAACAGGAGAAGATATCTGAAGGTGATAATACCAATTGTCTCTCTTCTGTTCGTCCCTTGGGCATCAGGAAAATTCGCATGCACTCTCAACTCAGGGCTTGGACCAGTGAGCCACCTGCTTCTTTGACATTTGCCATTGTGGCCTCAAAACCCACTATTCAAAATGAAATAAATCATTATCATTTTTCCTCTACTCAAGCCAGTTCCTCCTTCACTCTTTCCCATCTCGGTAGATGATGCCACTATCCATTTACCTGCAGAAGCCCCATACCTGGCTGGCATTTTTTCCACATCTTTTTTTTTAACAGTGCATGTTGGTTATACAGATTTCATGTATTCATACATGCACATAACATACTTTAATCAATTCCTCCCTGCACCCCCTTATTCCACCTTCCCCCCAGTGTCACATTTCAGGGAGGTTTCATGCATATAATGTATTTGGATTATATTCATCTCCCCACTGTCTGCTCTTACACCCGCTCCTCCTTACTCCCTTCCTCTTGTGTAGTAATGGTCTCCCTTCTACTTTCTTGTCATCTTTTTTACATTCTACATATTAGGAAGAATATGCTAGATTTGCCTTTCTGTCTGGCTCATTTCATTCAACTCAAATCTCCAGATCCATCCATTTTTTGACAAGTGACAAAATTTCGCTCTATTGTATGGCTGAAAAATACTCAACTGTGTATGAATACCACAGTTTCTTTGTCCATCTTTTGATGGGCACCTAGGCTGTCTTTACATCTTGGCTGCTGTGTGTAGTTCTGACTGCCCTTCATTCTCGTATCCTCCCCTCACTCTTGGTTTTTTGCAGATAGGGTCTTGCTATGTAGGCCAGGCTGACCTTGAACTCATAGTGATCCTCCTGCCTCAGCCTCCCAAGTGCTGGGATTACAGGAGTGTGCCACCATGCCCAGCTTCTGACTAGCATTCTTTTGTCTTGTTTTTGGTGCTGGGGGCCTGGTTGTCATTCTGGATTGTCCCCTACTCCTCACTGCCCACCATACCCATTCTGTCATCATCCCCCACCATCTCTGTATCCCCAAGATGTTCCTCCTCTCCATCCATGGCTCAGCAGCATCCACATGACCATCACCTCTCACGTGCATTAATCTAATCGTCTGGTGCATAGCATCTGCTCCATCTTATGCCCCTCATCCAACCTAGCTGTTCTCCATAGAGCAGTGCTAGAGATCATTAAAAACACAAATGCAATAATATTTCACTCCTGCTGAACACGTTTTAATTGCTTCTCAAATAAAACTGCATTTCAAAGAATGATCCCAGCTCCTTTCCACTGTCAACAGGCCTCCCTCTCCACCATCACCATGGGCTTTCCATCTCTCCCAGCCTATCCTTGAGCCGCGATGCCTTTCCTTTGTCCTGCATGGACATCAAGCTTTTCCTATCTCAGGGACTTTGCACACTCTCCCTGGCCCCCACCTTGGATCTGAGGAACAATTCCTTCTCATTCTTCAGGTTTCAGCTTAAGCACGACCTACTCAGAGAAAGAAGTCTTGCCTGTATTCTATGTAGGATGTACGGCCTTGTCTTCTGCACCAGGAAATTATCTACTATCACTAATTTCTGACCACGGTGTTCATGACACTTAATACATTATCAGGATAGCTGCACACTAAAAATACTAGTTGAAGGCAAGACTGAAGGATTCAGGATTGCTGCCATGCCCTTTACACCTAAAGAGATCCCAATGAACCTCTGTTTTCTGGTTTCATTGTCTCTCTCTGAGTGTGGCTTGTTTATATTTTCACTTTTGTCTGCTGAATAGTTTTCTGAGAATTCCAACTGGCTTGGTGGACTGAAGAGAGAGATTTCCTGTCTCCCTGAGAATAACATTGGCTGAACTGATGTCAGGTCCCCACCTGAAGACCAGGGAGGAAGCAGTAAGTTGTTCTGGGCAGGGTCCTGAGGAGAGGGAGTTTTCTTTCCAATTCTCAGACCATTAGATGGGTCTGACTCCTCTCATACGGCACTCAGGGGCAGGGAGAAGCTTAGTCTTAGGGAGCAGCCCCAGCTTCCTGTTTCCCCTGGCCTTGACCTCCTGAACAGAAAGTTCCTGTTCTTTTCTTTCTGCCTTTGAGTGCTAGGCCCTCTCGGTCATTTCTGATAGTCACCGTGGGCCTTTGGTTTCTGATGGGATATTTGGGCTCTCGACCTGGGGCCAGAGTCTCCTTAGGGTCCACAAACTGCTTGAAATTCTATGCACAGATTTATGTTTACACATGGGGGAGAGTCTATAATAGCCTGCATCAGATTTTCAAAGGCATCCATAACCTTAAAAAGGTTATTTCTACCCTAGATACCTCCCAATACACTCTGATGTCAAGTCCTCTCCATAACTGTACAATTCTGCACTTTGACAAAAATCTCTAAAGTTTCTTGGAGTTTGTTATAATGTGATATCACACTGTAGGGCTAAAACATTTCACTCTCCTTTGGAAAGACTTTCTACTCTTTTTGCACAGGGGATTAATATTTTTAAAAACTTTTCTAAAGATTAAAATGGGACTCTTAAAAAAAGGGACTCTAGCTCCTTTGGTGAGTTCAAAGTCCTCCAACAAACAAACAAACAAACAAACAACCCAGGCATTGACATTACTTACTGATAGAATCAGTAACAAAAACTATTCAAGAGCCGAAATATGTGAGTCTTTTCAGATAATACAATTCCCTGGAAATCCCTTGAAAATTCCCACTTTGTTATGTATGTCTGTTATGTATGTATGTCTGTTATGTATGTATGTTTGTTAAAGAGCAGCCCCTGGATAAAAGACCAAGCATGCCACTGCCCTCTGTGGTACACTAATGAAACTCAAGTAGGCAATTCTTAAGCATTTACCAGGGGCTGCGGATATGGCTCAGTGGTACAGCACATGCCCAGCACGAGTGAGGCCATGGGTTCAATTCCCACTACATCAACAATAAACCCAAACCCCCTTCAATGTAAGTGAGAGCAAGAATGTCTTGTGCTAAAGTTCTTATGTAAGATGTGTCAGTGAAGGTGATAATTTCTCACACTAACATTGATGTGTTCATGCTAAAGATCTTTTACTTACTCTGAAAGTAATTAGCATTTCCTGTCTTCATCTAAAGGTAGAGGACAAAGTTCTGAGGGGCAGAGCAGATATAAAGTTGAAGAAGACAGAGGTCCCTCTGCGACGTTGTATACAGAGATACAGTAAACAACAGAATATGTGATCTAAATATATCTTAGAGGTACAAGTGAATGTTACTAAAGCCAGACAAAAGAAATAATAAAGTCTGCCTGGTTGCTGGGTTTCTACATTTGATCTGCGATGGGATGAGATGCCCATAACAGAAAAGACATCTAGGAAGGACAAAGGTCGAAGAGAAAACAGGCTGTCTGGTGTGAGTGGAAGACTCCAGGAGCGTCAAACTGAGCTCAGGATAGAGAATTAGGTGAGGGCCAGACTTTGCAGGCCATGGACTAAAGGATCCTGTGCTTATCTATTTCCTACATCATGGGGTCTCTGGAGTCTTTTTTGAAGGGCAGTAGGGACAAGATTCGATCTGTGGGATTGGAAGTTAGCTGGCCATGGTGGGGTGATAACGGGTTATCTTATGAGAGACTCCTGTAAGGTGCAGCGGAGAACCAGTAAGGATCCAAACCCAAACCATGGCAGGGAGAAGGAGTGGAGGAGAGAATGTGCAGAGGTAAACGTTACCCAGGAGGGAGGAGCTGAGGACAGGGCCAGCGGCGGTGGGGAGGCTGGGTGGGTGGTGATGGGTCAAACTTACACAGAGTGAAACTGCAGGGAAAAGCAGTGTTGAGGGGCGAGCAGGAGGAAGAGCAGTGAATGAGCAATCTGGAGGGGTTGGCAAAGACCTGACCGACGAAAGGGAAGAGGATGTTACAGGGACCAGCCAGGTCCTCGATTCCATCAGATGGGAAAGGAAGAAGCAAAGGCCATCATCGACATGGTCCCCACATGCCTGGCCAGTGCTTCCACACATCCTCACTTCAGCATCTCAGCAATGGCCACACTGAGACCAGAGCCAGTAACGAGGAGGCGAGGGTGGAGGACTGGGTAACGTGTCTGGGTCAGCAGCTCCTGGGCTTGGAGTAAGAGCTCCAGTTCCCGGCCGCACAGCCTCAACTCCCAAATATCCTCAGGGTGTCCACTGAAGGCGCAGGTGTTTGAACTTCTTTGTGAAAACAAAGACTGAGGTTTGGAGACACTTTTCTTTTTGTCATTTTAGGAGGCCAGCCTTCTCATCAGACAAAGTAATTCAGTTTCAAGAATGACCCTAATGGATATTAGGAGTTAGGTAGCTACAACATACTGGATACCGGTGGTGCCTCGGTTCATGAACTGAATTCTCTCTTCGATTCTGGCTGCAGACCAAACTAGACAAACATCAAATCAAATTTCCCAGTAAGGTCAACATTGAACCTAACCATTTAATTTGACTCGGTTCTCGTCCAACTCAGTTTGCCACCAGAATTGTGGGAAGAATCAAGTTCATGAAGGGAGGTACCACTGAACTTTGTATTTGCTTTTGCATTTGAGTATGGTCCCTGTATGTTTGGTTTACCATTAAACAACTGTATTTCAAAATTAAAACAGAATTTTATAGTGCTTTACATAATTTTTATTTATTTATTGTGGTACTGGGAATTAAACCCAGGGCCTTGCACTGAGCTACATCCCTACCCTCTTTTAAAATTTTTTTATTGTGAGAGAGTCTTACTTGGTTGCTCAGACTGGGCTCAAAACATGATCCTACTGCCTCAGCTTCTCTGAGTGCTGGAATTATAGGCTGATGCCACCAGAAATACTTTTTTATGAAAGCTATGTTGTTCCTTTTCTGTGCTTTGCTCAGAATCAATGGGCATCACTTCAGCATCACAAAACTAACATATAACTCATCAATATGACCACATGTGTGCCATTTTCCAGAACACTGGTAGCCCTGGGCTTTTCATTGTGGATATTTAAGTTGGAATTTAAATGCACGGGTAAAATGCTTCATAAGCCTCTGTTTTCTCTCCACAGAGAGCTTTTACCACCAGCAATGCAACGAGGGAGTCCAAGGGGGTGAGGGATGTGCCTACCTGAGTGCATGGTTTCTCGCCAAGCTTGGCTGGCGCTCTTGCAACATTTCAAAAATGTTTGGCTGGCGAAGAAATGCCACAATCTTGTCATTATATGCTGAAACAGACAAAAGTGCAGAGTTGTGGTTGAGTCTGCAGCCACAGATAATTTCTCTGATGCCTGGAAGCTGCCCGCTTGATAGCAGAATGAATGTGGAAGCCTGAAGCACTCATCAAAAAAAAGTAAGCTCTTCTATTTTTCAAATGTGAACTATAGCATTATTATTTCTGAAAGCTCAAACTAAAGGTGAACAAGGTCTAAGTGATCGTTCACAGTATGTCAGGTACTTTGCTAGGTGTGAACTCATCTCTGTGGAAACAGGTAAAAGAGAATGAAATAGCTTTCCTGTAAGAAGCATTCTCTTCACTTCTAATTTTTCTTGGTTCTCTTGCCACAGTTATTGTGGCAGTAGATTTTTCATGAGTTCTAAGAAATTTTTCCTGAGCACTTGATAGAACCCATGGCTGAGGTTACTGTTTTCCCTGTTGTGATGATGGAAATACCCACAATTCAGACTCTTTCGCCTCATTTCCTTTCAGACAGCGGTCTGTGTTCCAGAAACAGGTAGCTGAGGTTAGGAATAAAAGCTATGCCAGCTCTTCCTATCCATACAGGGAAAGAGAGATATAAACTGAAAACTGCATCTTGCAACAGTGAAGCCCATTGCCGCACTTAAACTATACTCTTCTGGATGGAGGCAAAAAATCATAGAATAGGATAAAGAAGAAGATCTGTGAGGGTCTGGGAAAGAGAAGAGAGAGGAAGGAAGGGAGAAAGACACAGTGAGGGGAAAAGGAAGAGGAAAAGGACAAGAGTATAGGAGCAAAAGGCTGTGGAGAAAGTGTCATAACAGGGGAGAGAGAAAACACAGACTCTTAAGTATTAAATGATTCATGATAAGAAAACAAGGCTAAATACTGGGTGGCCAGAGGTGCAAAGAAACATGAATACATACCCAGGGGCAATGACTCATGTTGATGCTGGCTTCGAATTGCAGCTACCAGGCTGTGTCCTGGCCTGGCCAGTAAAGAGGCTCCTCTGTTTCTAGAAACTTCTGAGGCCTAATTTAAAAATAAAAGTGTAAGACTGAAAATCTGTCATCAATTTCAGATGATCTTTTGATAACAATTTTTCAACATGAGTGGTAAATGATGCTGACATCATCTAAGCTTAAAAAAATAATAAAGTTACAATCTTTCACATAATGAAAAAATAAACAAGTTTCTTAAAAATGATTGAGTGTTTGATGTATTATATATTATAGTTAAGAAAGCGATTGTGACAAATGTCATGGATGTTATTAAATACATTGAATAGACTAAGAAACAGCTCTCATCAGAACTATGTGAGAGATAAATTCCACATAAATTGTATCATTTCCAAGAGGTAGCACTGAACTTCAATACTGAATGTGGTATGAATTTGCTCTTACAAAAAGGGCTGGCAACTCTCAAAGGAAATTCTTTGCTGAATGCCCATGGTATCATGATAGAAAGCTTATTCTCCTGATTTAGAACTTGGAGGATCTATTAAATTTTAAAATTGAGATATTGAGTATTTCCTATCCTCATAAATTTTGCAAGAGAAGCAAGATGAAACCGAATTTACAAATTAACACAAAGTCTAGAAAGGTCAAGTCAATTTCACACTGGTCATTTAAGACTAGGCCATCTGCAATGTCAGACAAATAGCCATTTCTAATTAAAATCATCGTAATTGCTGGCATTCCTTTGGGTCTTATTTTTACACTTCATACCAAGAATAGCATCCTTTGTAAACAGCGACGTGCTACCATTTCATTATCTGCAGGTGGTAGCCTTCACTGCTCTTCTGGAAGTGTGAAGGGTGCACCACCATCTTCTCTCTCTCCTGGTCCTTCTTATTGCCCATGGCTCACTTGGTGGAGATGGAAATAGCACATACCAATTTGGGGAATTTTTCACTTTGTTGTCATTAGCTCTCAGCTCTGCCCAGACAGACACTAAGAATTTTTTTTGTTATTTTATTTTTTGAGACAGGGTCCCACTATGTAGTTCAGGCTGTCCATGAACCCACTATATAGTCCAGGCTGGCCTCAGACTCCAAGCGATCCTCTTGCCTCAGTGCCTGGAGTGCTGGGATTATAGGTGTGCACCACCATGCCTGGCTCAGACACCACGATTTGGAAGCTGCTATTTCTGCAGCAGCACTTCCCAGTCTCAATTAAATGGTTACTGTGAAAAAGGGTGAAAGAGGTTTACCGACTAATAGATTATGGAGTATGGAGTCCCCACACTTCTCTTTTTCCTTCATAAATTAATTAATGTGTAAAATTTCTCTGGGACTGAAACAATATGGCTCTTTTCCTGGGAGAGAACTGTCAGGTCCAACTTAATGTGTGCTTAAGATATGTTTGATGATGAAAAGACAGAATTCTCAAAGACCACTCAATTGTACATCATCTAAGTGATCAGTTACAGAGAGAAATGGGAGAAGTAGATAGATCTGGAATCTGAGATTGAGGAGGCTTGGTGTACTGAACTCAAGAGACCCCTGCTGTCTCACCTCAAGTGAAGGTATCTAGTGGGTCACCCCAAAATGAATAGGGTTTTGAAACAGGAAGAGCTCCCTTCTCATCCAAGCTCTCGCAGGAAAGTCCTGTGTTGTAGATATGCTTAGGGGAAAATGGCGCCTACTTCCCGAGGTCACCTGCTCACTGCAAAACTAAACTGGATTGGGAAATTCAGAATCCCCATCAAGTCCAGCAACCCCAGAGGCAGACTGACAAATAGGCTTCCGGTCACCTCTGAGTGAGCTGGAGGAAACACGGGAGACAGGTAGGCTTGAGGTTCCCTGAGGCACAAACATCTGTCAAGGGCTGGTCATGGATAACTCAGAGCCCAGATCTCAGCACGGTGAGACAGAAAGAGTCTTTTGCAATTTGAGACCCAGGACTTGATAGAGAGGAAGTCAATTTCCATCAAACCTTCAGGAAATTCTGGGGATTCTAAAAATTAGCTAGAATTTAGAATGCACTCGCCCTGCTCGGGTTTAAACAATCCATCCCAAAGAACTGACTTGAGTTTCCCTGCAAACCTGATGCCAACGTTGCTTTTTCAACAACGGAAGGTGACTAGAAGCTTGGAGTTTTCATTTAACACCAACAGTACAAGAGTCAAATTTTCTGCTGTTTGGCCCTTTTGGCCTGGGTTTCTCAGGGTAAGTGTGTGGTTTTGTGTGTGTGTATGTGTGTGTGTGTGTGAAAGAGGGAGACAGAATGAGAATGTCCCCCAGTGGCTTGCCTCTCCCCAGACATGCTACGATTGATTATTCTATGACTGGGTAAGTAGAGCCTACTTTTAGGATTTTAAAAATATTTTTTATATGTTGATTGCTTTAGTCATAATTGTAAATATGTAAACTTCAAACATTTAGCTTTCCAGAAAAAACAGAATTGATACTCTCAGAAAATAGCTTCCAGTGACTGGTATGCAAGCTTATCCTCAGCACTGCGATGTAGGCATGTATACTAGCATGCTTTTTAAAAGCTGCGATTGAAAATTGCAGGACAGCATTTGGGTAATGATCAGCTAATCTTCTTTCTGGAGACCTGACGATTAAAAAAACAAAATCAGAGGAAAGGCTCAAATGATGAATTTCCATAATCATTAGATACCTTGTGTGCTTTAAAAAAAAAAAGGATCATTAACAAAGTTTTCAGCTGGAAGTGGTGGTTCTTGTCTATAGACCTAGCACTCTGGGAGGCCGAGACAGGAAGATGCAAAGTTTGAGCCCAGTTTGGGCACCTTGGCAACTTAACAAGACCCTGTTTCTAAATAAATTAAATACAGGGGCCAGGTGCTTGCCTTGCAAGCACGAGGTCCTGAGTTTGATCCTTGGTATCAAAAATAAAAATTAAACACATAAAAGGATAAATTAATAAATGAATGAATGAATGAATAAATAGGGCAGGGGACATAGCTCAGTACTGTAAGGCCCTGGTTCCTTCCCCAGTAATGTCAAACAAAACCAAATCAACAAAATCTTCAGAATTTCCTTATGGAAACAAAACAGATTTAGATACGGGTTGTTGGATACATTGGGTTGTTTAATGGAGCAGTGAAAAGTGGGCAAAAAACATAACGTATGCAGAAATCCTTGAATTAAGTGATAATAGATCCACACAGTGAAATATCACACGAGACATGTGAGGCCTGTGAATTACCTCCAAGGTTTCATAATGGTAAAGCAGAGGCACAGACACCGAGATCCAATCTCCCACTTCTGAAGGCACTGAGGACTGACCCCAGATGCTTACCTTATCTGTCCATGTTTTCTACCCTCATCACATATTGTTTATAATTAGTTTCTTTTCAAAGGTGTCTGAATTTTACAAACTTCCAGCAAAACCTATCATAAAGTATAGGTCATATAGCATGAAGAAGACATCTACCAATTTTAAGAAGCAATGCAGAAATTACTTTTTTCTCCAAAGGCGAGCTTTCCTCAAGAAAACTCCTCTATGTCTACAGAGCCTATGCAGTGACTTTTGCTGTAAAAGCAGCTCACTGCTAAGAGTCACTGAGGTCATGTCTGCTTTAAAGTCAAAAGTTTCTCTTCCCTGCCAGCCCCTTTGCCATTCCCCGGAACGATCACTGTTATGCTTTTTTGGGGGGGGGTACCGGGGACTGAACTCAGGACCTTGCACTTGCAAGGCAGGTGGCCACTGTTAAGCTTTTATGTGTCTATCTCCAGAAATTTTCTATGACTAGTGATTTTCCTAACCTGAAAGAGATAAGGTGATAAAAATGATGTGTTCTGCTTATTTTTCCTTATAAATATTAAATGATACTATTAACTACAGTAAAGACAGAACACAGTTGTTAACCTTCAGTGATTTCCTTACTGACAGGGAATGCGTCTGAGAGTTACAACCCTATGTACTCTTTCACCCAAAAGGAAAGGGAGGTGCAAAGCCACGTGGCTCCTCTAGGAGAAGCCGGCACTGGGGCTCCCATCTGCTGATGAAGCTCCAGTTACACTCTGCTCCACACCCGTGAACCTTTGTCTTCTCCCTCTTTTGCCACCCTGACTTGGGCCTGGCAATAGTCAGCTTTCCATCACTGTAACAAAAGATCCCAGATAATCAAGGTATAGAGAGAAAAGGAGTGCTTTAGCTCATAGTTCTGGAGGTTCCAGTCTATGAGTGATTGGACGCATTGCTCTGGGCCTGTGGTGAGCAGCACATCATGATGGGAGAGTATGGTGGAGTGAAGTCGTTCATCTCATAGCCAGGAGGCAAAAGACAGCGAGGAGAGGGCCAGGGTCCTTCATGCAAGGGCATGACCCCAACGACTCAATTTTGGGGTGGTTGCTGGGGATCGCATCTAGCACCTTGTACTTGCTAAGCACACACTCTACTGTTAAGCCACACTACCAGCCACTAGGCCCCAACTGTTAAAGTTTGCACCACCTCCACGTAGCATAGCCTGAGGAACAAGCCTTTACTACCCAGGCCTCTGGGAGACATTCAACATCCAAATGATAGTGGCTTCCTCACTTCCCACTGGACTGTGGCAATGGCCTCTATGGGGCCTCTCCCTCAAATCCTGCACAGTCCTCCTTCCTGCCCTTTACAGTCTTCTTTTAAAGATTCCAGTTTACAGGGTGAGGATTAGGAAATCTGAGCTGTGTTCCTGAACTCCCTGAGTGACTTGAGTTCTTTGGTTTGCTGAACTATAAAATATGATTCTTAACCAGGGTGGTAGTACTACCTGGCTGGGGGCTGGAAATGCTTAGGGGTATGACAGCTAATTTTAGGTGTCCACTGCTGGCATTGAAGGATACCCAGATAGCTGGTAAAGCATTGTCTCTGAGTGTATCTTTGAGGGTGTTTCTGGAAGAGACTGGCATTGGAATTACAGAGTGGTTAGGAATGTCCACTCACCCAGAGTGAATGGTTGACAGACGGAAAGGCAGAAAAAGGCAAATTCAAATACTCTCATATGGAGCTGGGACACCCTTCTTTTCCTGCCTTTGGATACCAACACCCCAGGCTCTCTGGCCTATAGAGTGCAGGACTTGAACCACCAGTCCCCAGGGTCTGAGACCTTCGGACTTGAACTAAGTTTTGCCACCAGCTTCCTTAGTTCTTCCATTTGCAGAAAGCGTATGTGGGACTTCTCAGATTCATAAACGCATAAACCAGTTAACTTCATCACCACTCATCTATCTATCCATTTATCCACATATCCATCTGTTTTACCGGTTCTGTTTCTTGAAGAATCTTGACTAGTTCAGGGCTTTTTGTTTTGCTTTATTTTTGCCTTTGTTGTCACCATCACAATGACTGGTGAAATGGGGTCGCTTTGAACATTTAATGGACAGGATAGGAAGCAAAGGTCTTGGAATGCTATGGGACAATTTCACATCTCAGAAACTGTCCTGATCCCAAATGCCAAAAGTCCCCCTGTCGAGAAGCAATAGGTGAAATGATCTCTAATGAGCATTTTTACATGAAAATCATCACAATATCTTCCTCAAATTCATTCCATGTGCTCTTCTAGTGGGTGTGTAAAGCCTTCCCAAAACCAAGACACAGCCAGTGGGGGTCACATGAACGATCTACTGTTTCCTGTAGATCTTTCCTCATCCTGCCTCTGCACTTTTGCTGATTCTGTGCTGTCTGCAGGGCTGCCCTTTCTCTTCCTTTGTGCCTGGCTGGAGGCTACCAGTTCCCAAGTTCCAGGTCAGATACTTTATTTTAGAAGGTACCTACTATCCTTGGCCTCTTCTGAACGCCTATGGCACTTGTCCTAATGTCTCTCATGGCACTCAATCATATTCTTATTTCTCTTGTCACTCAACTCTGTACTTTTAGCCTGGCTTCAAAAATAGAACAGAAACAATTGTTTCACACTTTTGCATTTCACAATGCTCATAGCAAGATATGGCCCAAATCAGTGTTTGGTGAGCAAGAACACATTATAGCAAACACCGTCCACATGACTCATGGTGTCCCTCCTCTGTTTTTATAGCAAAGTCCCTCCTGTCTCTTCATTCCCTAAGCTGAGGGTTGTCACAGCAGGAAGAACCACATATTTGTTTTCTTCGAAGTGGACTCTTTGTTTTCTTTGCTGTGCTGCCTCTAGATCAGACATCCTCTGCCTCCCACCTGCTCTCTATTGTTTTTCTTGGTTTCTCCATGTTGGTCTACAACTTTACCTGGAGGGATGGGATGGGCAGACAGATGGGTGAGGTTTGAACATCTAACGTTCAGAGTGAGTCTGGAGTGGGTGCATTAGGAAGGAGACAGATGGTGGATGCACCATTATGCCCTTTCACTGTCACATGTTAGTCTTCCAGCTGGTTCTTTGCTGATGCTGGTGCCACTTTGCTATTATGTTGATATGAGAGGAACTATACTTGGTTGTTCACTCATATCAAATAAATGCTTCGGAATAGGTAATGGAAATGGTACTCTGGCTTCAATCTTGTTCTTTCCATTAGAAAGTTTTTTAATATTTATATTTTCAGATGAATTTCTTATAATTGGATGATTTCTTATAATCTATGTCTTTAGGAGATCAATCTTCCATCGAGTGCTTGATGTTTTTGTTTTATTGGTGGTAAATCTGTCTGCTGTGCTCAGCTTCTTTCTTACCCATAGTTACCCTATATTATTACTGATATTACTGCCATCATATTAAGGAGGTTGGGCATTTTAAATACATTAAAATGGCATATTTCAAGTTGATGCAGAGTTTTGAATCTATTCACTATAATCTTTGAAACTGTATGTTGTACTTCCTCAAGTGTTTCAAAAGTGCCACCACTGAGGGGGATATGCACGCCGAGCTGGGAAGCTGGGCCACTGCTTTCTCTAGTTGGAAATCATCTGCATCGAGAGAATCCCAACATCCACATAATGTTCAGGGATATATAATACTCCTTTTCTGCATGGCCAAAACTACACTTTACTTATATGCAGAAAGAAAGATTTAACATGTTTTTAGCAGTGTCCTGAAACAAAACTACTTAAGATGGCCCATGAAAGAAAAATTTATTTTGTCACACTGGCATTAAGCCATGAGTGCCTCTGGTTAGAAATAGTTATGCCTCTCAGAGTGCACAGAGAACTACTTTCAAAAAAGTAGTAAATAATTAGTTCCAATAAGTCAACAACATCTTGAGACTGATGTTCCCTACCTGGAGGGAATGGCTGTTGGGTGGGTCATCATTTTTCCAGTTTCCCCTGAGAGGTCCACAATGGCTCTCCCTGACATGCCTTTCTCTCTCTACTCCTTTCTTCCTCTATATCACTTTTTTTCATATTTTTGCCTCACAATAATCCAATACTACAAGCTGTCTTACAGGAAGTGGTTTTCTAAGCCTACATCTCCTGAGATCCTGGTGGTTTCTACGAAGAGGGATAGATTCTTGGGAAACGTCAGTGAGGACATAAGAAGGGATTTGCTCACAATCCTATAGAACTGACTGATGTCAGTTTTGGCTTGAGAAAGAAAGACAGGAAAAGTATGGGGTCTAGGGAGTAATGCAGAAGGACAACGAAGTGCCACCTTTCATGGCTCAGTAGAAGGAAACCATCCATGGCAGTGAAAGAAGATATAAAACCAGGGAAGATGATACAGCAGGTTGAGAGTAGACTATTCATAGGACCTGGCTCACTTCCCTAGTTTTTAGTCCATGGATACACTACTGAAGTCTTCTCCAGGATCTTATGGAGATGCAGTTCAAAATCAGTCATGGAGTGCATGACTATGCACATGGAGTGCACAGTAAGCCATGATCTTGTAAGCACACACACGTGACTGGTAGGAAGAACAGCTCTAGCATTTAGTGCTAGGATCTCCTAACATGGCCTTTTCAGCTTCCTTTAAACTGGAGAGATTTTTAGTGGTGGTGATTTGGACAAAGGGAGAGCAGAAGGAAGGTGATTAGAAGGCAGATTGAGGGAGTCCCATGGGTGCCCCATAGCAGTCACTTATTATTCTAGAGCACACTATGCACGTGGCTTCCTCTCTGACGGAGCAGGCAGCTCTAGATCCCAGCCACGAATAGTTCTGCCCCTCCAGAGCACCAGGCACAGTGCGGGTGGAGGGAGGGGTGAAGACAGCATTACCTCGCCGGCGCTGTAACTTCGGAGCCTCTGGAGGTGCTGGCGATGAGTCAGGTGATTGGGCAGGCGGCCGTTCTGGAGAGGGATGCGGGGGTCGATGAAAGTGGTGGCTCGACTGTTGTGGTCCACAAAAAAAGACTGCAGACAAGCAGGGAAACGAAGCACAGTGTGAAAAGGTGTGGAGATGGTCTATAACGGGACAGGGCCCATGTGTTAGGCTGCTTTCTGCTCCCCCACCCCTGCCACACCTCTTGCAATCTACTCCAAAGTCATCCGGCTAGATGGGCCTGCAGGTACAGCGTGCCTGTGCGCGCATTAGCTGAATGAACGGGATAACCCAAATCACCCCAAATAGCACAAGGGAAAGATAACTGCCAAAATATTTTGGTGCTCTCCATATCTAGTTTTGTCTTTTCCTATGCATATATGCATAGTTCTATACATTTTCCATGTCCGAATGTATAATTTTATTACAAGAATTTTCACTTTTTATTTCTTGAGCCTTTCCTTAAGTTGTTAAGTATTCTAACACAGAGATCCCCTGGTACTGGGATCCAACCCACAGTCCTGAACCTAGGGCTTTGCCATGCTACACAACCACTCTGCCACTGAGCGATACCACACAGAACTCTTTATTTTTTATTTAAAACAAGGTCTTACTAAGTTGCCCAGGCTGACCTTGAACTTGAAATCTTCCTGCCTCAGTCTCCCAAGTAGCTGGGGTTACATGTGTGTGCTCATGGCTAATGTTTAGCTTTAATGAGTAAAGAGTGTTAAGTTTGACAGATATATAATAATTTCAGTTCCCTTCATGGCTGAATGTTTGACATTTTTTTACCATTTTAAAATAATGTTTCAATAAAGACTCTTGTACATAAATCCTCGTGGCATGTCTGATTATTGTGTGTGTTCCAATACATGGCAAAAGCTACTCTTTAAATTTAAAATTACCTCTTATACAAGAGAAAGTTATTATTTTTAACATCTTTCTAAACTACAGGACAATCTTTCAATTGTTCTCTTTTGAACAAAGTGTAATGTTGATTGAAGACATGCGCTTTAAATGACCTCAATCGCTGCTAGTTTTAGATATTTTTAGATGTCACTTGATAGATTTAGAAATTACTCTTGGGAGGTCGGAGCTGATAATTTCAAGTATTAGATGTCATAGTAAACAAGGGTTTCAAAGATATCTGCAAAAAGTCATACAAGGAAGTTGCTTCGTTTTGAAGATCACAAATGCCCCCACCCCCACCCCGCCACCAGGACAAAGCTAAATAACAACTCTAACAACATATGAGCTGGTATTTGTGGTCTGCAATAAAATCCCACAAGACAGCATCCCACACAGGTTCAATATGGGCTGTCTGTCCTACCAGAACTGAAGGGGAAGTGCTCAGTAATTAGACTCAGTAATTGATGCTTTAAAAAGCATGATCAGGGCCGGGGATTTAGCTCAGTGGTGGTGTCGCCTGCCTCCCAAGTGTAAGGTCCTGAGTTTGATCCCCATACCAAAAAAAAAAAACCATGATCAGCAAACTGCTCTGACTAACTACAGTTTGGTAAACTGTTTTGCTAACAATTATGACATCTGAAATATTTTATGAAGTAACTACTTTAGTAAAGTCACTATTATGGGGACTTTAAACAAGTGATGGCAATGATGTAAAAAATACAAGTAAGAATCTAAACAAAAGCCATGTGTGGTGGCACACTCCTGTAATGCCAGCATTCTGGGAGGCTGGGGCAGGAAGATTGCAAGTTCCAATCCAGTCTGGGAAACTTAGTGATTCAGTGAGACCCTGTATCAAAATAATGTTTAAAAAGGGGTGGGGATGATGTAGCTCACTGCCAGGCCCTGAATTCAATCCCCAGTATTGAAAAAAAATCTGAATAAGATTGTAATGTTAGTATAAAAAATAAAACTGTGTTTATATGAGATTCTAAACATGCAAGTATAAATTAAATTAATAAATACTGAAAGGAGGCTTTTAATTATTCAAGAACATGCCTAGAAATTTATAAATTAAATTAAATAGGGTCCCTATATTTATGTATATTTCAGTAATTTTTTAAATTTTAATTTTTATTAGTGTTCATTTGCAGTACAGAATGATTACAATCATCATAGGGAGTTGGTACAGGTACATAATGCATCTTTCCTATTATAAATTCCTGGAAGTTGAATTGATTACTGAGGTAAGAGTTAGAGAAATATCTGAGCTTACTGATCCGTATTAACACACTACCTTCATGACAGCTGTACAGATTTACCATCTTACCAGAAGTTCATTCTGTATGCTCCTTTTCATTACGCTGTCAAAAAATGCTGTGTAATTGTAAGCACTCTTAGAAACGTTAAATGGTAAATAAAGGTGAATTATAATTTAATTCATGGAATTTACAAAAAAAGCCCATTTTCTCATAGTTTTTATTTCATTAGAGAAAGTACAGGCTACTATGGCTGGTCTTTTCTGCTGTTGTTGGGTATTATCTTATTATTTAAATGTGCGCTTAGTTCCACACCTGTCTTCACATTGGCTTTTGATTTTTTTATGCTTTGCTTTATAATACAGAAAATTTTTGCATTTGTATGAACTCAAATCTCTTAGTCATTGCTTTCTAGGGATCAGTTAAATGTTTTAAGTGCATTATTCTTTTTAAAAATAGTGAATTAATTGTTAACACCAAACTTGGATCTTTCTGAAACTTATTTGGTATGGTATGAGTTGTAACTTGATGATTTTTTCATATAGTCCATTTCCCCAAATCAGCTGCTTTCTACTGTTTTATCACATGTACATTTCTTATTAACACCACTCTGTCTCAGGAACCTATCATGGGTCCTAATAGTCTGTGAGCTTTCCAGCTAAGGTGTGTAGGCCAAGTTTCCTCTTCATTTTTTCCAAGATTTTCTTAGGTATTCTTGTCTGCTTACTTTTATTTTTTCAGATAGACTGATATTTATTTTACTAAATTCTAAAACCGTTCTATGGCGATTTTGCTTAGAATCACCTTAAGATTACAAATGATGTGGGGGGTAATTCATTCTTCATAATAGTATATCCATTTCCCGTTTCTAAACAAGTCTATGAAAGACCTTTTTTTCCCTTAGTAAAAGTGTTCTAATGTCTTCCTGAAAGACTCATATTTCCGACTAAGATACTGTATAGGTACATATATCCTCTTTGCTTTTCACTTATAAGTAATGATGATTTTGTCTTCTTTGGAAGGGGTCCTTTATCTTTTCTACTTTTTTTGCAATACTGGTGAGAAGTTCTAGAGTATTGTTAAATGAGAGGGGCCAGTTGCAATCTTTTCTTGTTCTTTAATTTCATTGGAAGATGACTGGGGACCATTTGCTAAATGTGACGCTGTTTACAGTTTTACATATTTACATTGTGCTATAGTTTGGATCCTGAATGGCTCGCAAAGGGGCATATATTGACGACTTGGGTCCCCGTGCCTGTGGAGCTATTGGGAGGGGGTGGGACCTTTAGTAGGTAGGGACTGGTGGAAGGAAGTTAGGTCACTGGGGACATGCCCTTGAAAGGAATATTGGGATATCGCCCTCTTCCTGTGTGCCATGAGGTGAACAGCCTCCTCTTTTATATGTTCCTGCTATGATGTGCTACCTCTTCTTAGACCTCACAGCCATGGGCCTACTGACCATAGACTGAAACCTCTGAATCCATAAGCCAAAACAAGCCTTTCCTCCTTATAAGTTGATTATTCCAAGTATTTCATCATAATAACGGAAAGTTGACTGATGGAATGGCTTTTTTTAGAAGTTATCACATAAACTATTTGATTTTCATTTGCAAATAATAATTTTGTCTCCTTCACAAGAAATTTTAGATTTTTACTTCCTTTCCTGTAATACTGATGAGAGCATATAATATTTTAGACTTTATTGTTACTAACAATATTTTTATGCATTTTTAAAGTACTTTTCTAGCATTTCTTAAAATGATCTGCTGAAATTCCTCAATAGTTTATAAACTATTGATTAAAGTGCTAGTGATAATATATTTATTTGTAGTAAATGACTCTTAAATCTTTTGGAGAAATACTGTTTGATTGGATGGGTCACTTTTATACTGTCTAATTTAACTTGACCCTTTCTTTTTTGAGTGCTGCAGAGTGAACCCATGGCCTTCCACATGCTAAACATGAATCCTACCACTGAGCTACACCTTTGGCCCATAATATTTCATGTTTTAATGTTGGCTTTTTGGAACTCAAGAGAGTTTTGCCTATAGGTTTTTTTTTTTTTTTAAAGGTTTAACATTGTCTAGGTTTAGTTGGGTGTGGTGGAACACTCCTATAATTCCAGCTCTCTGGGAGGCTAAGTCAGGCGAGGAGGATTGCAAGTCTGGGCAATTTAAACTTAGTACCTTAGCAAAACCTCGTCTTAAAATAATAACTTTTTAAAAAGGGGGCTGTGGATGTAGTTCAATATGAAAGCCCTGGGTTCAATTTCCAACACCACACAATAACATTGTTAGTTTTTAATGTGTACTCCTATGTGCATAGTTTTATGCAAATTTATCACCTGCGCAGGTCCCTGTATTTACTGCCACAACCAAGACACGCCGAAGCTTCCTTACCCCTGGCCTCTTTCAAGCTGCCCTTTTATAATGACGCCCACCTCCTCCCCATGCCCATCCCAATCCTCACTCCTGGCCAACCACAAATCTGTTCTACATTTCTGTAATTTTGTCATTTGAGGAAGGTCATATAAATGAAATCATATGATATGTAACACTTTGGGGATGGCGTTTTCATTTGCAAAGTTCCTGATTTCATCCATGTTGCTGCCTTCGGTCTATTTTTTAACTACTGAGCGGTATTCTGTGGCATGGATAGAGCAGAGGTTGTGCCAATAGGTGTTGTTTGTCTGGTTTAGTAGCAAAATTAGGATTGTTTCATAAGATGAACCATGCATCTTTCCTGCATCTGAAGTAAAGCTATGTAGGCAAGTAAGTCACTAATGCGTTTTCTCACTTATCCCACTTAATCAAGGAAATCATATTTCCCAAGTCAACTTTTTATCAATTATATACTTTACTCTTTAAAACGTGATTTTTCCATATTCTCTAACATTGATTTCAAACATTTATACAACTATGTGTAGGATTTTATTTCATTTTTTATTTCCCATTGATTTTTCCTTATTCAATATAATACAGCGTTGTTTGGCTTGTAACCTGTGTGGTTACAGTGTTTTTAATTGTGTCATGGATTAATATAAATTTTTTCTCTGACCCCATTTAATGATTATGGATCTGAACTCTACTTTATATAACATTAACATGCCACTGCTTTTTTCTGCTATTGTTTTTTTACATTATATAAATATTCTTCAATTTTTAAACTTTCTGAATTGTTTCTTAACATGTCTTAATAAGCTGGATCTGTTTGTTGCCAAATCTGAAAATGTTTTCCTTTTGGCATGTAAGGGTACCCTCGTTCCCACCTACTGGCCTATCTATTATGTTTGACTTTACTTTTGTTATCTTATTTTTGTTTTTTCCCATTTCCTTCATGATTTTATTGGGTATTGTCACACAGACCATGTTTTGTTTGATTTTATCTTCTGTAGGAATTTGGAAGAGGAGCACCAAACAACTGCCTTCTAAGTTTGTCAAGCAACTGCACGCAGTCTTCGTTCTGCAAATTACTCGATCTGTGTCCCCTCCTCCGTCTTGGACCTTGGCACAACTCTCCTTCCTCACCCACTCTTCCTCTTGGTGCATCTTCATCTTTTTTATTCCAGTCTTGGGACACTGATCCAAATTGTTATTGTATTATTTTTTAGGCATCTTTTTCTGTATATTACTCAGGCTTCTCTGATAAATTTTTTAAAGTTTATATCAAAAATTATTGATGTTTAGATTTCTGGATTGGAGTAGTCTGAATCTTCATCACTAGTCCTTTTTTTTTCTTCTTTTAACTGTGATTTGTCCAATTTTGATTTCTTGTTTTGCTTCATGAGTGATCCACTTAGAGAATGGCTTTTGGTATTTGATCAGGATAGGTGAAAGCATAGGGTAAGCTCTGATCTTGCCCACGAGGTTGTTTTTCTTTGCCTGTAGGATCACTGGCCTACAAACCTTTCTCATCATCAGTATGTTATAATCATTGCTGTGTGGATTTCTAGAGTTTAGTTTTTGGGTAAGGAATGTGAGGTTGTCTGCTTTTTATTCTGTTGTAAGCAACTTTTATATTAGTATGATTATGTACTGATAGGATTTAAAAACCTACTTAAAGACATTGCACAGGTACAAAATTTAATTAGTTTTTAAACATTTAATTGCAAGTAATATTTGTAGATCTTTATGAGATATATTTGAATTATTTTAACTACATGAGCCCAATTAATTTGCCTACTTTAATAATTTTAGATTAGCAAAGGCTTCATAATTAATATTTATTATTTACTTATTTAATGATTGCTGCTATACCTATTATTGTGGTTTCTTCTCTAGAAATCTCTATAAATCATTGAGCCAACAGATTTATTCAGTGTCAACTATGGTGCTGGGCACTATTCTGTGGTTTTATCAATGAGCAAAACAAAGATTTTTGCTTTTAAGGAGCTTAAGGTTCTACCACAAGAAACAGAACACACACACTATATAGCGGAGTTAATGGGTGAGGGGTCTAGGGAGCTTGTGTTAGTTAACTGAGTAGTTGGAAGGGCCTCATAGAAAAGGAGGTAAGGTTTTCTTTTAGGAGAGATTTGCACCGCCCCCTTCTTCCATCAATTGAAATCTGGTCCCTTCCTTCTATGTTGGGTGCTGTTTCCTCCACTATAGGCTCCATCAGTGATTTGATTTTCCATAGCGTCAGTTTTATTGTTTATCTCTCTACCGTTAGCTTAAACAAGTTTATTTTCATCCTCTTCACCTGTCTGCTTCTCCTCAGCTTGTTTTTAGTCTATGCCCTCTTCCTGTTACTTAATAGAAGTCATGTATCATTTTGTGGATGATGAGCAGATATCTTCAAAACTTCCATTTTCTGAAGAAAATTATACTTTTCCTCAAAACAAGATGTGGCTTACTCGATGTAGTAGCACCTCTATAGGCCTCTCAGGCCCATGCCTGTCCTATGGCAGGACCCATGGTGCCTGAGGACCCGCCACCTCCCTGTATGATAACTGTACCCCTTGTCCCAGACATGAGACCTCTAGAGAGTCTCCATCAAAGTTGGGCCCAGGCTGCGTCCTCCTTTCTTAGGTTTTTAACATGACAAAGAAATGAGCTGCCATTTTGATCTTTGCTCCAGTCTTCCTAGACTGTCACAGCCCCAAGCTCTTCATGTTTCCCTTTGGGGATGACTGTGCCTTCAGACATACCAAACAGCTCTGGCCCAGCCATTCTACTTCCTGCCATGGTGCATAATGAAAGGGAAGGCTGGAATCTCTAAACATGTAGATAAAGCAAGAAGACTGGCCAGGATGAGGGGCAAGACGATGATTTTGGTATTGTGGAACCTGGTCTGGCCAGCTGTGAAGCTGGCTGTAGCACAATGACCCCGTCATTCCAACTGTTGGTGAATCTGGTGTTCCAACTCCCAGTCTTCTGTGGAACACATTCTTTCCAGGTTACAGGATTGAGCCTGTAGGATATGGTCCCAAAATGTTTTTCCCAATTGTTCCCATTATCAATGTGCTTTGACAATGAAGTATTTTTAAATTTCCTCCATGATTTTTTGGGCGCACATTTACTACAGGAATAATAAGATTAGCAGACACTTGTAATCTGCCATAGTATTTCCGTGAGTTCCTATATTTCTTATTTTTTTCATCTGGTTATAAAATTATGAAGGCAGGGAAGGCATTATTACTGCTCCTTTATGGTGAGCAAAGTGCGGCTCAGAGAGGTGAGGGGACTTGCCCAGGGTGATGTGTTCGGAATGGGAGGGAGCGGCCTGGGTACTCAGGCCCTGCTCCTTTCTTATGAGGCTCCCTTGTTTCTCTCTAACCCTATAACCGTGATCATATCTTCTGAAATTGAAAGCTAAACTTCAGTGACTCCGTACATGGTATGCCTTGGAAATTCTGGTTGCCCATTACAAGTGTGTGTGTCCAATTAATAAGGAACTGGTGGGCCGGGGACTTAGCTCAGTGGTTTTGCCGCCTGCTGTGCAGGCGCAAGGACCTGCGTTCGATCCCTGGTACCAAAAAAAAGAGGAACTGGTGAAACCATTTTTGTGCACATGTTTAGTCATGGCTAGTTAAACTGAAAGTAAAAAAGTGCTCTCATTTCAAGTTCACATTTTTTTTCTTTTTTTGCACACGATACATTTTGTTGAATAGAATTTTAAGGGAAATATCTCTCATCAGAAATTCCCTAGTTTCTATTCTGAAATGAAATCAAACTCTTGGTGTGTGTCTCAGTCGCTGTGGCTTCTGTCAGTGTGATGACTGAGAGGTGACCATATCGTTGGCTGGGTACCATGGAGAACTAGAGGCTAGTGCTTGGACACCCACCATTCCACTGAGCTTCCTGTCCTGGTGCAAGAGTTGCAGTCACGGAAATCCAAGGCTAGGAAAGTGCACATGAGCATACACTTTTGCATAATAAACAGTGCTGTTTTGTTTACTGGTTCATTCATGTCCTCTTGGCGTCTTGGTTAAGCACTACATGGCAATGTGGCTACTGAAGACTAATGAGATGAGGCAGGTGTGCTCTGGCTCTAACAAGATGCTCCTCTATGCTCTGTGCTGACTCAGGCGTATTTCCTACCCTAAGACATGGTCATTAAGGCCTCACAACACATATCATCACTCTCATTTTTCCAGCGGAGGCCACAGCCACTAAAGATGGTCCCAGGTGGTAGTTTCTGGCCATGGTGGCTTTTTTGTTACATAGGGATGTTCCCTCTCTCGGCAATTTACCACCCACTCCAGAGGAGCAGTCCTAGAGTCACTAACAAACTTACGAATGATCAGTAGCACATTCTTTGCCCACACACTCTGGGTAGTCCTGGTTCTCAGGCATGCTAAGCGGTTTGTGGGAGAGGGATTTGTGGTTCCTAGGGGACAATGCTGCCTCTCATCAGCTGCCTTTGGGAAACTATGGCTTTGTAGGTCCACATGAGGGCAAAGAGCTGTCCAGAGCAGATTCTACTGAAGGGCATGGCTGTTGGCCAAGCTTCCTCTTCCTTACACTTAAAAGAGGGAGGGATTCTCTCTGGCAAAATTCATCAAAGGTCACATGGGAACCATCCTTTAGTAAACTTCTGGGACTGCCCTCTATATACATTGAGAAGTCCAGTGATGATTAGGAGAAAATCTCATTCTGGCGAACTCAGCTAGACTCACAGAGCACTGCTGGGAAGGACAATGGGGGTTATAGCCACACAGGCAATTGGGCCAGGAACATGACACTGGCCCAGTACACCCCCTCCCTGCTGGCCAGGCTGTTTTAACGAGAACTGAAGTCTTATTAGGGAGATCACAAGGATGTAATAATGATAGCCCCACTGAACCAATCTTCTACCCTGAGAGTTAGCTACCGAAGGAGACAATGCAGCAGACAGGGTGCTGAGGAGAAGTTGGCTTCCTGCACCAAATCTAAGTTTAAAACAGTGCACAGAACATGACCTTGCCCTCAACAGGAGAGCAGCCATGTCACAACAGGAGGGTGCCACTGGCATCTAGTGGGCAGCTAGGCATGCTGCTAACCATCCCATAAAGCACAGGACAGTCCCTCCATCTAACACTCCCCAACACTAGTGCTGAGGTTGAAACACTCCCAAGTTGACAGTCACTGCTTCCCTTCTTCCTGGCAGCCAGTACACATCTTGGAGACACACAGACTTTCCCCCTCACGCCCTCCTCTGTTTCTCCCCAGTCTTCTCCCTAGGGAACTACAGCATTTGATGAAAGCCCCACACATCCGTCAAACTCACCTTTCCCTGCTGGTCGGTCTTGATCTCCCAGCCCCGGGGCAGCTCCAGCCGAGTGTCTGCAAACATGTTGATGAAATTCACCAAGTCCCGGTTGTGCTGGTAGCGTTCAAAATTGCGTGCATCTCGACGGACTTTCAAAATCATGTGCTTTAAGCAGGTACTACTGGTGAAGACTCGGTAGGCACTCTGAGAGGGGTGGGTGAGGTGGATTAGGGGACAGGGTGGGAAATGAGGAAAAATACAGACTAAGTAGACTTGGGAGCACTTTGACAAGATCTAACATGGTGGCTACAGTGATTTATTGTGATCATGAGATGGAGGCCTTAGAAACAGAGGGCTTGCTCAGGAAGTAAAGGTACACATGTGGACCTATTTGCCAGCCCCATTCGACCTGACTGCTCACCAGCCTTAGGCACTACAAGCCCTATAAATCTCTGCGCCCTCCTGCACTGGTCCCAGCTGCACTGGCTCTTCCGAGCTCCCCCTCCCTGAGCATCACTCCTCTCTTCCCCATTCCTTCTCTGATTGCAGGGGTCTGCCTTTGGTCTAACACAGGGCAGTACCTCGGGGTCCCTGGGAATTTAAGACTGAACTTGAAAGGTCTGGCATTCCTCTGAATCCTACGTGAAACCTTGTGCAGGGGAGAGATCAGCTTATGAGATTTTAGGTGTTTCTAAACGTGTCAAATGACAATTTTATGGTACACAGGGTGTGTGTGTGTGTGTGTGTGTGTGCACTCGTGTGACTGTGACAGACAAGCCAGGGAGAGTTGGCCCAATGGCCCTTCCTGTCCCAGAGCCCACCTGGTGCCCAGTGTGTAGTGCAGAGGCTTCAGCATCAGCCACACTTTCTCCCCTCTGGTGGTTCCCCACTGCACCCCCGGGAGGTGTTCTGAGCCTGACCATGAGTGTCCACCTCCTTCTCAGCATCTCACCAAGACCCTGTACTTCCTGCCTCCTGGAATCTCCACCTAAGTCAGGTGCTTAAAGCAGAAACTACTGGGTCTTTCTTAAGTCTCCAACTTCTACAACCTTTGACAAGGGGCTCAAACACCATCGATGCCCTGAGAGAATCTCTGGCTATTCTGAGCCATCCCTTGCCATGTTCTCATCCCCTTCCTCAGCTCATCTATCACCTGAGCAGCTGAATCAGCCTCTAATTCTGGCCCCTAGGTGGCTCCCCACACTCTGCAGAGACCACGCTTCATCATATCCCCAGGACCTAAGACCTGGCAGGTTCCTACTGCCCACTGCAATAGATCCAGGCTCCTCCGTCTGGCTTACAAGGTGTCTGCTGCTTATCCTCCAACCGTTTCTCCATCTGCAGCCACCTAACCTCCAGGCACAGGGGTGCCTTCCTAACTGCATCCTTCCTATCACACCATCCCTCGGCTGACACATCTTCTCACTTCCATGCAATCAGCTCTTGTGTCTGCTCCCCAGTGTCCCCCTCCCTGTCTCAGCTTGGGCTCTGTCCTATTGCATTTTCCCAAACAGCCACCTACTGTTTAGGTGTCATTCTAATCTGTCTTTGTGACTCCAGCACCCAGATCTGTGCCTGAACAACAGACAGTACAGTATTTGTGGAATGGAAAATTAATGACTATAGTGCTAATGTGCCAATATCCCCCCAAAAGCAATATATATATGAAATCAGACCAAATTTAAGGTCAGCATGATATTTGAAAAATTATATGAAGAGGAGACCTAGTTATCGAGTATATTTTAAAATTTCTTTAGGCAAATTATTTTATAAAATAGCTTAGGCTGAAGGGAATCTGATCACTTCATAAACTTGTTCTTTTAAAATTTTAACAATAAAGAAGGGAAGGGAGGGGATGATTAAAGTATGTTATGTGCGTATACAAATCTACCCAAATGAAACAACTAATTTGTGTAACCAATATGCACTAATAAAAATGTGGAAAAAATAAAAATAAATGAGTAGGTATGTATGTAACTAAGTGCAAAGGCCCTGGGTTCAACCCATCGGAGAAAAAAGAAAAGAGAAAAAGAAAACAAATAAAACTAAAGACTCCATTTGAAAATTTTTAACAGTAATAAAAACACATATTTGTTTCTGAAGCATTTTCATTGATTCAAGTCTAACAAAAGCCTCAAGAGGCAATAGTGTTTCCAAATCTAGCCTTTTGCTTTTAGGGGGACTGGCAGATAGTGAAAAGAGTGGACTGATCTCTTTTTTTCCTTTGCATGGATAAAAATTGAACCTCTTTAATTTATCAAGTGATGTTAAAAATCTTTCCTTAGGTCTTGAAGGAGCCAAGCCAGGCCAGGCCTCCTCCCTGTCGTGAACACTCACATAATTGGCATGCAACACGGTGAAGAATTCGGGGTTGGTGAGGAACTTGACAGCGGGGGACTGCAGCAGCAAGGTGATCTTTTGTGAATTCACTGGAGAAAGTGACCCTTCTCTCCTCAGATCTGGAAAAAGGTGGAGCAAAGGAACAGAATATATTGGGAAAACTTCACTTCAAACTTGGTACCTCAGTTCACGAACTGAATTTGTTTCATGACTCTGGGAAAGATGGCTATGGTCATGTTTGTCACTTGATGCAGACTTTACAAACAAAAACAAAATTTTGCCAAACGTTTCTGCTTGTGAACCTCACTGTTCACAAACAAAAGCGTTCGTGAACTGAGGTAGCACCGTATAGTACTTCCTTTCCCACAGTAAGTGGCGGCAGCAGCACACAGGCCTTCACCCACATACTGTGGCAGATGTTGTTTTAACAGTGACATGATAGATGTCCTACAGGTCGAGTATTCCTTAACAGAATGCTTGGGACCAGAAGTGTTTTGAATCTTTTCAGATTCTGAAATATTTTCAGATCCATAATGAGATGTCTTGAGAGTGACACCCAAATCTAAACCTGAAACTCACTTATGTTTCACATACATCTGATACATACAGCCTGAAGGTAATGTTATACAATATCTTTATTAATTTGGTGCCTGACCCTAAGTTTCATGGTGTGGAATTTTCCACTGTGGCATCACATTGATGAGCAAAAAGCTTTGACTTTTGGAGTATCTGGATTTTGAATGTTTGAATTAGAGATGCTCACCTTGTATCACTTTTTATAGACCAGTTAAGAATCATTATTTCCTCACAGGGTTCCTGTATAACTTCAGTGAGGCTTGAGTCCTCTAATATCTCCTGCCTAAGAAGACATTCTTAGGTCCAGGGACTTTTTAAATTTTTGTTACAAGTAGCTAGCTATGGTTATGAGTGATTGTTTGCAGAAAGGCTCACAATTTTCCCCTCCCTGTCTCATACCCTTCTGCAATGGGACTTTGCATTTCTTTCTCCCCCTTGCTGAATTGGGCTGGCCTTGTGGTCTGCTCCAACTAGGAGCATGTATGTGGCAGAAGTGGCAAATTGTCAGTTCTGAGTCAAGGCTTAAGGGGGCCTGTGTGTCTTTCTTGGACCCTTGCTATTACCATGAAAACAAGCTTGGCAAGTCTGCTGAGAGATGAGAAGTCATGAGGAGCAGCAACCCAGCTGAGGCCATCTCAGATCAGCCAGCCCACAGGCAATAAAACATTCTACCAGGACATCCTACCATGAACTCTGTGGCATCTTGAGGCCCCCCAGTAGGGCTCGTTCACACTGTCAACCTGAAGAACCAGGGGTACAGGCATGGTTGGGAGCTCAAGCCACTAAATACGGGGCAAGTTAGTGTTATGGTTGCTATCTACAAAGCCTCATCCCCCCAAAACTCGTGGTGTTGAAGGCTCAGTCTCTGTTGAGATGAGATCTCCACAGGTGAGATCGTAATTGGATGGCATTATGGGAGGGTGATGGGACGGTATCATGGGGAGTGTGTCACAAGGATATGACCGTGGGGACTATGTCTGGTCCCTGGCTGTTCTGCTCTCTCTCTGCTTCCTGACTACAGTGAGCAGCTTTCCTCCACCACACCCTCTGCCATGATGGTTCTGCCTCACGACTGGCCTAAAGTGATGAAGGCAGTTCACATGGACTGAAACCTCTGAAATCATGAGCCAAAATAAATCTCTCAAAGTTGATATTCTTAGGTATTTTATGACAGAGTTGGAAAGCGGACTCACAATTATTACACAGTAAATCCCAAGTGATTCAATATCAAAACCCAGAAATCCATTTTCTGTTCCTTTTTTCTTCATGTTTCTGATTGCTTAACCATTACAGTATATCTCTCTCAGCAAGCCAAAAGAAGAAGTTAGTAACAGAAGAAGACTAGTAGTTTAATCAGTCTGTCTAGAAAAATGAATAGAATGGTGGTAATTAAAACTGTTGGTGGAACTGTGTATGTGCATTTAAGAGGTCACACAGAAATGTCCAATATCCACATTACCACAGATGCCTGAGACCCCGTGGGATGGAAATCACAGTGTCTGCTTGCCCAGAGTGTAAGCTGTCTTTTGACAAATGAATTTGCCCTCACTTAATTCAAGGAGGAAGTGTGTCATCAGGATGTTACTATGATAATCTTATATGGTTCAGGAAGTAGAATCCAATCTCATGTATTCTGAATATCCCTGGCATCTACTCTGGGATATTCAAAGAAATGAAAACGAGGAAAGCTCGGAAAACTAGGCCCTGGGTGGGTGTGTCCTGTAAAAGGCAAAAAATGCTCTTGGACAGTGTACACACCCAGAGTACTGTGAAAAGCCTCTTTGTCCTTATGTTCTTCCTTCGAGAGAACTGAGTTTTATTCTAAATGCAAACAGGTAATTATTCCTAGTGTTCCTCTGAAACAGGGTGTGCATTTTTATCACTTGTTTATTTTATGTATTTATTTATTTTTTAATTTTTATTTTTTTGGTACCGGGGATTGAACTCGGGACCTTGCGCTTGCGAGGCAGGCGCTGGAACCACTGAGCTAAATCCCCAGCCCAATCACTTGTTTATTAATGACTGGAAAATCCTCAGGACACTAACAGATACATATACTTAGCAACACGTGATTAAGCCACATGATATAAGCTGCCTTGATACACAAGTACCATAACAAACTCAGTCCCATCCCAGAGTCATCTGGTTCCCTGTTTCCAGATCCTCAAGCCATGGTGGAAACAGCACTGTATTCCTCCACCTCTCCTTCCAAGTTTCCTGGTGGACAGGAAGCTCTGTTGTCTGCTTTGCCCTGTGGGCACCACGCCTCTTTTTCCTCCACCTTGGTCCTTGGTCCTTGGTCCACCACCCATTCTGTTCCCCTTTACTGTAGGGTGCATCATTATCCCCTAGACCAGGGTAAGGGGCCTGCACACTTCTGTCACACAGCCATTGCATGCCATTGCTGGTGTCCGGCGACCCCTCCTCCAATACCTAAGCTTGACTGGGAAGATTCAGCCTCTGAGTCACTCCCTCCACCTCCACCTCCTCCGGCTGGGACTTGCTCGTAGCTTTGGCTGCCAGAATCTTCCTCAGGCCTCTCTGTTGCGATGGTTCGCTGAATATTTTGATACCTTTGTATCAGAAAAATGGAGAACAGGAGTTAATTTTCATGGCTTTGCTTGTGGGAAGCAGGTGCTCTGAATCAGACAACTGGAGAAGTCTGTAAAGAATTGTCTTGGAGGTCAGGAGAGAAATGTTTTAAATTCTCAAGAGCTAGCCAAAATAATTAGCAGGACCAGTATTTGACTTCTTTTTGTTTTGCAAGCTATAATGAGTTTTGAGGATAGTGATCTTTAAAAAAGTGACATAGATAATAACCATGCAAAATAGCTTATTAGACAAAATCAGGCTAAGTCTGAAATCAGAGTGTGGGAAGTAAATTAAAATGTTACAACCCAGATATATGGAATTACCTCTACATTATTGTAGTAAGTACACAAAGTTGAATAGTTGTTCTACTCACATTTTTATTTGACGGGTAACTGACATGGTTGGGGAGAGGTTGTGGAAATATTACACCTAAAAGCATACAGGCAAACAAAATATTAGCTGCTTATTTGAAGATTTATCCTTTTTTCTAAATTGAGGATCAAATCAGGTGGCTGACCAGCCAGTCATTCTCATAGGTACTAAATAGCCCTTCTGCTGTGTGCAGGCTCTGAGCTAGACTTTCAGATCAAAGAGAGGATTAGAATATCCCACTGTCCTTGGAACACACTGCTGAAATGGAGCAAAGAGGGGAGGTGATAAATAAAAAAACTCCAGCTAAGAGAAAGGCTGTCTGAGACATGTAAGAGACCGTGGCAACTGACAAGGTAGATACAAGACAGATACCAGAAGGCAGATACATTTTGAAACCAGAGGGTGAATTTATCAGGATACTTGGCCGGAAAGAACATTTTCAGAAGAGAAAACATGTGCAAGTAGAGCACACTGGGAAAGCTCTGAGAAGCTCAAGGGTGGCATGAGATGTTTTGGCACTGGGAAGTGAGAGGAGACAGCAGAGAGGGAGGTAGGGGACAATCAGAGTGTACCCCAGAAGCCGTGTGAGCTCAGGCTTCCCAACCTGACCAGAGTCACTGCAGAACTCTTGTTACAAGACAGATTCCCCGGCTCCACCCCAGAATCTGTGATTTGGCAAGTCCGGGGTCAGGGCAAAGCATCTGCATTTCTGATCTGCACTGCACCTGTTCCTAGATTATCCTGACGCCGTAGGTCCAGGGATCAACACTCAGTGAAGAGTCATTGCTAAGGAAGAATGACAGTGCCACGTTCACCCTGAGAATGATCAACCTTCACTGGTGTGGAGGATGGAGAAGAGCCTGCATCAGGGAGAACAGTGCGGTGATACTACAACAGTCTCGGCTGGAGATGCTGACAAGGGCCAACCCAGGTGGGGATGGTGGGTGGAGCTGCTGGCAGAGGGAAAACACCCACGTACTTGCAGGGATTCTTAGGTCAGTGGTATCTGCCAACAGGATTCTCAGAACACTGCTACACCTCTCTGGCCTCTCTATCTGCTTTGTTAGTTATTTTGTAGGCAGATGTCCAGCCACTACTTCTCTCATTCCAAGAAACCTCTGGCATTGGTGGTATAGTGGTGAGCATAGCTGCCTTCCAAGAAGCCTCTCCACTCTCCCCATAAGACTTCTGTTTTGTCTAAAAGCTCTCATCCTCCCAGGGTGACAGGACCAGGACTCAGCTTTCCCTTTCCTCAGGCCACAGCAGGGATAGGTGAAAGGGCCATTTCAAGATATATATTGGGTGGCAGTATTTGTAGTATTTTTACAAGCGGACTCAACAGTATTAGGGGCCGCACTAAACATAAGTGTTGAAGATGGGGGAAGAGACAACTGTGAAGTTCAAGGCTTCTGCTTAGACCAGATGGATGAAGGACAGTAAGGAACAATCAGGTCTCCAAGTGAAGTCTTAGGTCAAAACTTAGCCTACTATGGCAGGCTTCTAAGACGAGCATCACATTCCTTCCCCCTTACAGCAGGATTCCTCAGTGTGGTCCCCAGACCACTTGCAAGAGAACTGTCAAGGTGACTGTCAGAATTAGACACTTAAGCTAACAGCCAGCATCAACCTCCAAATATGTCACCTCCAGCCCCAGTCACTCTAACTGTAACCACAAGACAAGCTGAGGGACAGTGCTTTGCTGGGCCCAATCAATCAGCACCATGAGAAATAATAATAATGATCCTAATAAATGACTGGTTGATTTTTGCTGCTACGTGTAGGGAGGTCTGTTACTGAGCAATACACACCTGGAATAGGGCTTAGACAAAGATTGAGTTGTAACCTTTATTCCTTCCCAAAGTGGAATGACTGCAGCAGAGAATTTTTGAGTAAATGTGATCTTATTTGACAATGTAAATGTCTGCGCTGTCACAACCTCCTTCACATGTCCTTAGATGGACCCTGGTTATCTCATGCTTTGTTAAGCCAACTGTCTCAAATACCTCATTCTCGATCTTTGCTGAAGCTTAGGGGCAGTTTGGGGAAGCAGGGTACATGGAGCTGGGAAACAAAAGAGGAAATCTCCTATTTCATCAATAATTACTCATGAATGTCCTCCGTTCCTGTTCTGTCCTTTCTCTCTCTCTCTCTCTCTCTCTCTCTCTCTCTCTCTATATATATATATATATATCTCCTCTTTCCTTTTGTTTTGCAGCAAAAGGTTAAACACTAATAGTATATAAAGGGGTTAGGGAAACTGGTTTAAAAAAACCCTCAAAATACATAATTTGCAAACAGAGACACACATGCAATTTAACCAGAAAAAAAAAAAATCTTTTAAAACCACACCCCCGCTCCAAAATAAAAACCTAAAAACAGAACATTCACATGGAATAACTAGAGTTTTTAAAGAAAATATTATGGGAAAATGTTGACCTCTGAGAAGTAAAATGAAAGCAGTTCCAAAATACCAGGAGTACTTCAAAATCAGCAAAAAGAAACCAAAGATGAGATGGAAGTGAAGTTGTTGTTGGCAAAATGAACCTTGGACCATGTTAGTAAACAGGCATTGGAATTAGATACTGGCAAAAGGTTTACCTCCCAGGACCTGCTCCTTAAGTAAGGGAATCCTCAGGAAATGCTCTACTATTAGATGATTTTAATGTGTAACAATGCTCTCTTGGTGGCCAAATAAAATACAGTGATAAAAGCCACAGGCAAAACATTCAACAGTGTCAGAAATTGAGGCCACTCAGTGAGATACTTATAAGCATTCAGACATTAATGTGAAGAAGATGCAGCAATAGAAAAGATGTTTATAGTGTAGTAAGTGAAAAATTAATGTTTAACTATATTTTATTATTAAAACTCTGTGAGAATTGTGCATGCATATAGCAATTTAAGATGTACTCATTTTTTAAAAAGTTTAATACTTGGGATTGTAGATCATTTTTTACTCTAAAATTTTTTTATCACCCTTACTATAATTTTATAAAAGTAACTTGAAAAATCAACTTTAGTTGGCTATTTAAAATTAGAATGAATATTTATATTTTCTGCTTGCTCATTACATGTATGTGAAAGTAGAGTTATTTATTCTGGATATTCCAAAAGTGTAGGCACTAATTCAGAGAAACATCTTGTACTGAGTCCTGCTATATTTCAGAATCACATTAGTTAACAGGAAGGGCAGAAAGAAAAACAAGGCAGGATGGTAAGAAGCAAACCAGAGACACACACATTCATGCTGCCATGGAGGAGGAAGTCCCTGCCTCCCCGTTCCTGTGGAGGATTCTGGGAGGTGTCACAGGGCATATGATGGCCATGTTTGGCTGGTGAGTGAGGAGATGGGTCCCAGGCGGAGGCAGGCAGTGAGGAACCTCCCCACAGTGGGAACCTGTGGTCAAGCCCCAAAGGCTCAGGAGGCCGTGCCACATTTGGCTGAGTCTGACCACGGTCCTTGCAGGTGACCACAGGAGATCACATGTTGTCAGCAGGCCCTCTGCACTTCTCAGCACCAGCGGGTCTGATAGTCACAATCACGCAGTGGGGATTCAGGAGAAAGTCCTTCTTGCAACACTAAGACATATTTCTGTTTTGTGGGGAGACAGTGACTCCTGTAAATGTCTCCTGATAACTGCCGGTTATCAAAAAATGACCCCTATGTGCGATCGCAGGTGAGCTAGACACCAGACTGGTTGGATGCTGTTTGTGGCTCCCCATATCATGCCAAATCATAGAAAACACTAAATGCTTGAAGGCATTAGGGTCAGATAAATATTAAACATTCTGGATTCTTATCTGAAGGTTGTCTGATCTTCTCTAGGTAGGCTTTCCCATAAGAAATAAGTATTTTCTCAAATCACTAAGGTCCTTCTCTATCTGTTCAGATAAACGACAAATACAGCTTCTTATCTGGCAGTCCAGCTGTTCCTCCCAGTGTGTTCAGTCCCACTGGAGGGCACAGGGATTGATATATGAAAAGCTGCAAAACTTCTTGAGAGGTCTAGTTCCAGGTGGACTTGCTTAATTTATTTTCCCCCTCTCTATACTGGAGATTGAATGCAGGCCCTTCATGTTGAGCTCTAGCCACAGCCTCTTTTTCTAAAAATTTTGAGACAGGGTCTTGCTAAGTCACTAACTTGCCAGGCTGGGTTCAAACTAAGTCACTAAGTTTCCCAGGCTGGACTGAAACTTGTGATCCTCCTGCCTCAGCCTCCCAGGATGCTGGGATCACAGGTGAGTGCCACCAAGTCCAGCTTCCTTGGCCTAACTTTTATGCTCTACGACGGAACATTCTGAACTTTTATGGATTTTTATGCACAGGATAAGGTGCTTCCTTCTGCTTCAGATTTATAGTTTATTTCTTTGTTTTATTTATTGTTGATATGTTTAGCATTTAGTATTCAAACAGTGCCTCTTGTGGACATCACCTGATAACACGTTCTCAGCCTGCTAAACAATTTCAACTCATCTATTCTGGCAAGACAGTTCTGGAGGCTAACTTCTGCCTATAGGGTCTTTGCTTGCTGTGTCTTCTACAGTTTGAATGGCAGGAACTTTGTTGCAGACACCATCAAAGAATTGTTCATAGGTTTTTGTGTGCACCCACGTCTAGTAAAACTAGGTGATCTCAAGATCATCCTTAGGACATGCTTTGTAACAGCATGAATGACTGGAGAGCTATGCTGCCAATGAAAATCCTTTATGGTTCTCATTAATGGCTTAAACACTGACGGAGAAAAATGGAAAGCAAATACCTTCCAAATGTTCAAGCAATAAAATCTTCTGGTGACTTTCACCTAAAGCATGTTCCTCTGTGGACAACAGTAACAAGAAATTGAACTTGTTGTCTGCATGTGTTTTTAATGGGACTAAATAGTCCACTTTCCCTCCCGTGGCTGATACAGCTGAGTTTCAGTCTTCTGCTATCAACAGGAGCCCTTCAAGCTCAAGTCTTCACTCTTCTTGGCCCCTTTCGACCTTTCCTTTAGCTTCACACTGGACACATACACTGCACACTGCACATTGCACACTGATGTGATTACAACTGAAGCGAGCTTGCATTCCTGGCAACTCAAAGTTCCCTGCCTTCTGGGAACCAGACGGTGGAGATGCCACTGTCTACTGTCTACGTGACCCACGGTTTCATTTTCATGTTAAAATGACACATTTACAAGGTCAACAGTAAGGGTCTAGTTTCTAAAGAAAACAGTTCTCCCCCCCAAAAACTGATCATTCTTTTTGATACGGGGTTTTATTATGCATTGCCCAGGCTGGCCTCAAACTCTCTATCCTTCTGCCTCAGCCTCGAAAGTAGCTGGGATTGATCACAGGAGCGTGCCAATGCATCCAGTGTCAAGGATGCTTTTGAACATTTCTTTTTCTAAGGTGAAGGTTTTTGAAGAATTATTATCTGTGAGTACATAACAATTATGAGACTAAGATAGTGATTTATGAGACAGCTTTTCCGGCAGCCAGTGTTTAGTATTCTTAGGTAATCTATCCTTGGAATGTTCAGAATTGTATGAGAACTTTATGATGGATATGGACCAGTCTAGCAGAAAAGCGCCCATCCACATGCAATGAGGGGTCCATTTCTGGAGGGTTTGTAGGACACTAGCATTCTTGGTGAAGACGCAGGCGAGGGGGTTGTGGCTATGAATGCCTGGTTTCCAGTGGGGCCAGTAGGAAGTTCAGGGGAGCCCCCATTTTAAATGACCTCAAGCTCCATTCGTATCCTGCCTCCTTACTCTAAGTCTGGCCTTCCAAGAACCCACCATGAACAGGTTCTTTTTTTTTGTACCGGGGATTGAACTCGGGTCCTTGCGCTTGCACAGCAGGCGGCGAAACCACAAAGCTAAATCCCTGGCCCTGAACAGGTTCTTAAGGCACGTAATTATTTCCCGTGACTGCACACTTTACAGAAAAGTGTGGGTGTCTTTAGGTTCAGAGGAGCTCATTGCATACTGATCACCAACCGCCTGTTGAGCTGCTCCATCTGCTGGACTGAGCCGGATCTCCTCATCCCGTCCGGGGTGGCTGCAGCTGTAGGGCGCTGCCAGGTGGTCGTACGGTTCACATGGTCCACATAAAAGACCCGCCCATGGCTGTCAATCCGAGCTTCCCAGTCTAGTGTTTAACAAAAAGGCAGAAAGAAAAATCAAGGACAAACCACTGATCCATGTGAACAGCTACCATTCCAGGTCTCCTGCAGGTAGAACTCACCATTGGTTGTTGACAATGGCCAGTCACCAGTGGTATGGGATGGGGCATTCCAGAAAAGAGCTTGCAGCACCTAGACTCACTGCTGGGCCACCCTGAACAGTAATGATGGTTCACTGGATATGGCCTCTGCTCAAATCCTTACAATTTCTAAAGAGAGAGCCAGTTTATTTCTTTTAAAAACATTGTCGGCTACTCAAATGACAGCTGTGGAAGACTGGACATGTCCTCTAGGTGAGAGTCGAGTCCACACTGTGACACTGGAGAATCAATCTTCCCTTCTTTTCCTCTCTCTCTCTCTCTCTCCCTCTCTCCCTCTGTCTTTCTTTTTTGTACTAGGGATTGAAACTAAGGGTTTCACATGGAGTTACATGGCAGCCCTTTTTAAAATTCTGAGACAGGGTCTCACTAAGTGGCCATGCTGGGTTCGAATTCGCCATCTTCCTGCTTCAGCCTCCAACAGTGCTGGGATTCAAGTGTACACCACACATCTGGCTAAGAATCCTTTCTTTGATAAATCTAACAGACGATGACAAGGTTCAGTGCTGATGGCTCTTGTACTGAAACTAATTTTAACTTTAATCCTTACACCTGCAAATTCAGATGACCTTTTAAAAATGCTTAACACGTCAAACTGATTGCTGTTCCTCTCGAGAGGATAGATAGGCAGATTTGATCCCGAGGAAAGTTGTTAATTCACAGTGTATATTCAACCTACCTGTGGCTGCCAAATATCTCCGAACAAAGCCAAACCAAACCCATGAGAGCTACTGGCAAACATCAAACTTTTAAATATGTACCAGTATGTTGATAAATAACACTACTGAACAGTAGAGGGAGCCCTAGATATAGACAAATTCTTTTGCTTCTCAAATTGAACACACAAAAGAAACCAGAAACAAAAAGGCAGACACGTTGATGACGTACTACATAATAATACATGGAGGGGTTGCACTGGGGGAGACGCATGAAAGAGCCCTCACATCTGAAGGGCTGGAAATAATGTGCTCATGCATGAGCTTGACATATGAGAGCAATGTTTGCCACACAGGAATGGATGAAGCTTTCAGAGACCACATGTAAAAATGCAGTGGAAATAGCAGCAACATGATAATGATATGCTGGGAATGCCTTGGACCACAGAGGGGGGAAAAAGCAAAAATGACTGCAAAAGGGGGAAAAACTATTCAGCCTCTTAAGAGAAAAGCCACAGCTTTTGGGAGTAGGTCAGATCATAAAAATTCTCTTGAAAACTCATTCAGGTAATGACATAGCAACTCTCATTTTTTTTTAAGTGAAAAAAATCAGTGTGGCCTATTTATGGCTTTATATGTACATGGCATACCTGTCTGGGAACACCTTGGCACATGTCTGGCCTGAGGGACTGTCAAATGATGTCTAATAAAAACCAGAATACTCAAAACACCAAATTTAACTTCTAAAATAAATTGAGGAAAAACACAGTTATGTTGTATAGTGTATTCTAGGAGGCTTTGGCTAGAATGGGCGATGAGATAATCCCACTGTCAAGTGTTAGTGGTAAACATTAACTAGCTCATGGATGAAACTGTATATATATGTGACTGTGTTACTGGGCAGTCAATCTCAATTCAAAAATTCTGAAATTTCAATGGTTCCCAAATGAATACTAGAAAAGCAACTGGACAGTTCTTTTCCTTGACTCTAACAGGACTGTCATCTAAGAATAAATACGGATCTTCAAAGAATATCCTGCTATTAATGCCTTCAGTATTTACTACAAACCAGCAACAAGGCCAGGTCCTAGGACACAGAGCTAGGTAATTCAGGTCTCTGTCCTCCAGATGCTCAGTGTCTCTTCTCCGCTCAAAACCCTGCAATGTTCCCCTTTATTCAGAGTAAAAGCCAAAGCCCCTCTGTACTCTACCAGGCCTCCCAGATTGGACTGTAAACTCCATGAGGGCAGGGATCTTTGTTCATCTTGCTTGCCTAGACTGGTACCTAGCACAGAGTAAGCATTCAGTAGAATCCTCAAATGAATGACTAGAGTAATGACATCTTTTAGGTACCATTTGAGATTATCTAAGAAAATTCAGCTGCTAGGATTCGCTAACAACTCTTCCAATATTTTTTAGTGTCATGTGGATAGAAAATTGAAGTCTATCTGGAGATTTTTTTCATGGGGCTGGGTACTGAGCCCACGATGTCACACATGGTAGGTAGGTGCTTTACCGCTGAGCTACATCGCCAGTCTTTTTAACCTTTTTAATTTTAAGACACGGTCTTGCTAAGTTGCCCAACATGGCTTAGAACTTGGAACACAGCCTCCTGAGTAGCTGGTATTACAGGCCTGCACCACCACCTCTGGCAAGATAAATTTGTTTTATTTATTAAAAGTGGCTTACATTAAGTCGTTTTTTGGGAACTGGAAGTACGTGTATGCACACCTACATTGGTGGGTTATTTGTTGTGAGAAGTGTCTCAGAAACATGTTATTGATATTTTTCACATAAGTGCTGACAGTAAAGTATTTATAGTAATGTTGAAATTGTACTATTTAATTATGAAATTTTCATAAATCAATGTATTGATTAAAAAAGAAATCAAGCATCAAAAATTAAAGGAGGTAACATTTGGCTTGGCCTCAGAAAAACAAAAATATTCAATGTTTCTTTACTGATAAAAAAAACTACAGTTGAATTGTGCAAAAAAGTAGTGTTTGTGCAAGAGACATCACATCACCAAGAACAGATGAATTAACAACTAAGCAATTCTTCTTTTGAAAACTGTAACTGTTTAACATAAGTACAGGCAAAAGAATGTAAAGAAACTCTGGTTTCTTGCATCCTAAAAAGATTTTGCAGTTGTAAAAATATCTCTATCAAATCTTAAAGATTATCTTTGTGTGGAAAAAAATCCTAAATCTAAACAGAGATGTTGCAGAATTCACAAACATATGTGATGCTAAGTGAGTTTATATATCTGGGGGTGGCAGTTCCTTCCCATAAATTTGTTAAAATGGAGTGTTATAAAGTTAATTCTGAAATGATACCTAGAAACTACCTAGTCCAAATGTAGCGCTTAGCAGATGAGGACACTAAAGCTTCATTTTACAAATAAGAAAACTGAGTGTCTGAGAGAGTAAATGAATTTCCTAAGGTCAGATAACTAGTTAGGGTCATTAATTACACACCCCTGTTACTAGGGAGAAAAACAACATTGAATTCTATCCTAAAGATGATATTTTGCCTGGCCATCTGTAAGAACTACAGAAGAAATTTAGAGTTATTACTTATTGATGCTATTATACCAAAGAAAGTACAAGTTCTAGGCCCTGTGGGTTGAAGTTAGTATGTACTGTGTGAAGATATTTGTGGATAACAGATCCAATGGAGAATGGCAGAATTATACTATTTGGATAGAAAAATTTAAATGTAATAGTAAAATTTGGGATTTTGGTGTCATGGACAGTTTCCAAGTAACAAAGTTCATCAAGAAAAAAGTAGTGCTGCTTGTAAAGAAATGCTCTCCGTTTCAGGAAGTGAGGGACACTGAAAACATCTGGTTATTTTTTCAAGATCACGTGCTGAAAAACTAGTCGAAAAATACCATTTTTATAATTAGGTGTCATATAGTTTTTGGTAACAGTGATAGGTACAAAGTTGGAAAAGAGTTTGGATGTTTACATACAAATTCATACTGACCTGGTTAGACTTGATAGGAAGAGTTAAGACACAGATTTTAAAAACTAAAGCTTACTTGGTGGAAGAGGCTCATCGATTGTTGGGTAGTGGTGATGTTCAGGCCTCAGGGAAGGAAGCTGGCTTACTGGCTGGGAATTATGGAGAATAGGACATTCACCTATGGACAAGATAGTCAAGAAATTCAGATTCATTCATTGCTATGGCAACGTCATCAAAAAAAGCATGACTGTAAAACAAACTACAAGAACAACACATTTAGTTTGGCAATCTATTTTCTGTGATAGTTTGCTACATTCACAGTCATTTATGATGGAAAGAATTATTTAAAAAGGAAGAAGAGGAGGAACAAGGAGAAGAACAAGATGAAGGGGAGGAGGAAGAAGAAGAAGAAAAAATCCAAACACTTCATGAGTAATGATGCATGCCACACAAACTCATATGTAGGACTAGAATATGATTCTGTGACCACTTGAATTTTCTTGATGGGAAGGTGTCATCAGAAAGAAATACAAGAGACAAAAACCAAAGCCTGATTTCGGCCCAGACAAGGAAATGGGCTTGAGGGATGTGTAGCATTTATAAGGTCCCATAAAAGCTTGGTGGGCTTGTAAAACAGTATATCTCATTGTAAGACTAGGGTTCATCAGAAGCCTGCACAGAGACCATTGCCCATATTTGGGGGCGGGGGGGATGAAACTTTCAGATGTTGCCTGGTTCAAGCAGGTAAATTCCTCTTATAGGGATGCTGCGGCAGGGAACGTAAGGTGCTTTGGAAACTCATGACTATTTCAGACTATTTGGAGGAGGAATCAGACAAGTCATGGTGCTCTGGAAAAAGGACAAAAGACAAAGGAAGTATATAGAAAGCAAGAAGACGGAAACAGGAAAACTTGAAACACCGAAGCAGGATGGAAGGAAGAAGGACAGACATGGAGAAATTCTAGAAATAAACATTATAGCCACAGGATGCGTGTCCTGGATTATTATAGACATAGCTTATGCTGTTGTCAGTTCAGACTTACAATGGACACAGCAATGTTCTAGAGCAGTGCTCCTGTTTCACGATGGCCTACAGAACCAGCTGATTGGTTTTAATCTTGGAGAGCTGGAAGGACCCAACAAGACAGCCTCCACCCAACTCCAGCCTGATTTCCTCCTGCCTCACACACCTATGGCCAGAGGATAAATGTCAGCCCTGTTCTTTCCTCTGCCCTCCAAGGCCAACACAAATAACAAATGTCCTACTACCCCTTGGGTCAAAAGGGAGAGAAACTGCAGCAAACAATGGTTGAGATCTTTGTGTGATCTCAAAACGCTAATCATTTCTCAGAATATCCACACCGAGAAAGATGAATTTTTCCTCCTACTTTTGTTTCCCTGACCTGACCAAAAATAAAAATAAATTAATGAGGAAGGAAGTTAGGAAGATTTAGTTTAGTAGCTCAATTCTTAGCAGTAACTAGCAAACAAAAATACAGATGTATTCAGGAACAAAAGACCCTTCAAAGTGTTAAAAACATAACATTATTCCATGTGAAAATTGTTTAATATTAAACAAATCCTCTGTTCATTGAAGATGCTAATGTAAATCAGAGAAGGCACCAACCCTCCTGCCAGCACCTAGCTCAGTGTGGACTGATGATCGCTGTTTCAAACATGGGTTCTGTGTTTAAGTGGGCATGATATTTTTTGTTTTTCTTTGTGTTCAGTGTCAGAGATTAAAAAAAAAAACAATGGTACAGTTGTTATGTCATCAGCTGCTGCACTTTTAATTTAGTTTCTTTTTTAAAAAACCCAACAGACATATCTCATTGTAATGAATTCAGCCAAACAGGTTAATTACTCCTCCAAGCTAGTGGAAATTACAATATTGTTGCTCGCCTGGGGTTAATGGAGCTGGTCCACCTGCTTGGGACCCCTAAGCAGATGCAATGATGTGACTGACAGGTCAGCTGACTGGATGCATGGAGTGCACTGCAGAAGCAAGCGATTGTGTCCTGTACCAGGAGCCAGCGCCGCACCACCACCCTGGCCTTGAGTGCAAAGCAAGAGTTCCGACCTGGTAGAGCATCCAGGATGAAAACCTGTTTCGCAGCTAAACGTCAGAGAGGTCCTTTTCAATTCTCCTCTGTTTATAAATAATACAACCGCATTGTAGGAAAACACAAGCTACACTGAATATTATTTGAAGCAGTGATCTACACCTAACGGTGTGAAAATCTCCCTTAAATAACACAGTGTAGGAAATACAGAATTAAAGGATGGCTTTGTATGCTGTTAGCCCCATTGCTTCCTTGGAGGAACTTCCAGTCTGTTAAAAGAGAGCACTTTATAATATTCATTTAGCTCTTCAAATAAGCCGTTGGGGTGCATTCTCCAATTATGTCTACTTGACACAGGAGGAAAGTGAGACACAGAGCAGTTAGGTCACTTGCTGAGGACATGGTGAGACTGGATATAAACCAAGCAGGCCTCTAGGGCTTGATCTCCTACTCACAGGAGTATCTTGCTCCTTTCATTCATCTGAGCAAGGTTTTAAAAAACTGTTTCATTTCATTTTACTTCCTTTGGTACTGGGGATTGAACCTTGGGCTTTCACACTGAGCTACATCCATAGCACCATTTATTTATTTATTATTTTTGAGACAGAGTCTGGCTAAGTTGTCCAGATAAGACTCCAACTTGCAACTCTCCTGGCTCCGCCTCCCAAGTGCTCAGATTACAGGCATGCACCACCATGCCCGGCTTAAATATTATTTTATATGGAGCTTAAAAATGTTTTTATAAAGAGAAAGCAAGCAAAAAAGTAGATAAAGAGTACTAGTTTGTATGGCTGTCGGTTCATACTTAATAATGAGCTGACAAGGCTCTAAATTGCTGCCGACTAAGCTGTACGTCTACCTAGCTGTGCAGTCTACCTAGCTCACCTACTGCAGTTTCTACAGTGAACAAATTGGCCATCTTGCTCACTCTAGTTTCTGTTCAAAAAACTCTGTAGGCACTGGGCATTTGTTTAGGTACTGAGGATTGAAATAAAAAGACATACTTCTGGCCCTTGATGAGCTTACAATCTAGAAAGAATCCCACCACTTTTTGTTTGCAGACTAAACAGTTAACAGCAAAATAGCATCCATATCTTGCCCTTTTAAAACAACTGAATTATATTATTGTCTATTTCCCCTACACCACCGTCACTGGACTGGAAGATGGTTCCCAATCCTGGATAAAGAAAAGCAGGTTAATTTAATATATGATCCCACAGGTGTAAGAAGGAATATCCTTGGTTAAAACATAGAATACATTTGAAAACTAAAGGTGGCAGCTTTGGGATTCGAATCTTATTAGAAACACTCTGATTTACACATTCATGTTATCCTTCCCTTTCATCCAGCACAAAAGCCCACAAGGACAACACCAACAAAACAAAACCAACAATTATAACAAGAACTGAGGAGACAGAAATACTGTAATGACAAACATGGATAGGCTTTTTTTTTCCATCCATATACATGGACTAGTTAAATTATCAAACAAAGGTAAAATCCATGCTCCTCAACTAACATTAACATTGACTGCTAAACCTCAATGTGTTTTGGGAAGTCAGCAGATATTTTTAACACATTATGCTTCTAACATCAACGACAGAGTGATCATTTCTCAGTGGTAGCGTTTGATACTAGTCTTGGCGCTTGGGTTGCTGTCAAGACCAGAAAGGTGATTTGCACCACCCAGTTCTGATGTCTGGTTAAAGCAGGGAAACACACAAGTACACACTCACATCCAACCAGTTGTATTTTTTGGTGTGTGTCTGAGACATGGTGGGGTGCCAGCGATCCACAGTCATCTACCCTCATGTACACTTGGACACACACACATATTGGGCACAACACAGGCACACGTTACCCCAGCAACCCCACTGGGGCTGGGTCCCTCCCGTCTTGTTCTGAGACCTGCGGGCCCCGGGTGGTCCTATTCTTACTCTGACCAGGTTTGAGGTCTAACCTTCTCTCCGATGGCTCGGACCTGCCATGGGGGACTCCAGCCCTTCTGCAGTTCTCGCCACGGTCCCTCCGGGCGCGGTCAGCTCGTCCTGCCACGGCCCGGTGCCATTGGTGGCCTCGGGGTCCAGCTCAGGGCTCTGCACGGAGTCGGGTACTGACTCGAAGGCGCTGTTCTCCTCGTCCTCGTCGTCCTGCGAGGAGAAGACGGTGCTCTCGGAGACCTTGGCGCTGTCCACCGAGGAGAAGCGCGTGTGGCTGGCGAAGCGGCTGCCACCATTGTAGCAGGAGGGGCTGTGGCAGGAGGCGCTGTAGCACGAGGAGCTGTAGCACGACGTGCTGTAGCAGGAGGAGCTGTAGCACGAGGGGCTGCAGCACGAGGCATCGCAGCCCTCGCAGCTGTGCTCGCCACCCGGCCTCGGGCTGGAGTCGCTCTCACTCCCCGTGCTAGGATGCGCATCGCCCTCGGGGCCCGGGAGCAGGCCCTCGGGGTGGCCGGGGGTCCCCACGCCTGGAAGGCCACCCTGGGGCTCGGCTGCGTCCTCGTCCAGCGCGGGTGGGTCGGCGGCCAGCGTGTCGGCCTCCTCGCTGAGCGCGTCCTTGTCTGAGGCGTCGCGCAGCGTGGGCTCCTCGTCAGCGCCGCCCTCTTCGCGCGCGCACGGCAGGCTGTGCAGCAGCGCGTGGATGCGTATGTAGTGCGTGCGCGGTGTCTCGGGGTCTGCGCAGGCCGCCGCAATCACAGTCTCCAGCTCGGACACCGGCAGTGAGCATGGCCGGCTTCGTCTCTTGGCCAAGGCCCGCAGCTGCAAGGCACGCTCGCCCTGCTCCGGGTTGGAAGCCTCGCCCTCTTCCATCTCCACCTCCTCCTCCTCCACCTGCTCCTGCTTCTCCGCCTCTTCTTCCTCCTCTTCCCTTCCTGCCCCGCTCCCGGGAGCTGCTTCCTCTTGCCCCAGCTCCTCCTCGTTGGCGAGAGCATCGCCATCCTCCAGCAGCAGCGATGGTGGTGCCTCCTCATCCAGGCCAAGCCCTTCGGCCAGTTCCTCTGCACTCAGGGTGGGCTGGGTGTCCTGTGGCTCCCCAGCCCCCTCGGGTTCTTCAAAGGCCTTGCCCTGGTCTCCTGCCTCCATGATGCAGGACACATCTTCCACTGGCCCTGCAGGCTCCAGGCTCTGGTTTCCTGCACCGTCCATCTCGTTGTCCTCACTCAAGGGATCTGCCTTCAAGATCTCGCAGGGATTGGGAACATCATCTGGAGGTTCTACGCGGCTGCTTCCCACCAGGCTGTTCATGAGGCTGCTCTGAGTTTCTGCGGACTCAGGCTCAGTGCTCAGTGAAATCTCCTCATCATCTGCTGGCAAGAAGAAAACTATGTCATTCCTTCCGGAAGAAAGCATAAGGCTAATGGTCCACTGTGCAGCAATGGAAGTTGCCACTAAGGAATTTCTACAGTAGGGTATTGGATGTAGGGTTTGATGAGGGTTTCTCATTGGGCAGAGATCTGCTGAAAAATTCTGTAAGAGTGAGTTCTTGTTATGTTAATGACAATTTACAGTAGTGGGTATATTTTTGAATTTTGTTGTTGTTGTTGTTAAAATGCCCAGATAGAAGATGCCCGACAGTGTTTGCTACAGGGGATGGCTTCCAGAGATGGGGTGGTTTATGGTTCTTTGAGATCACTGGCAAAGTTAATTGTACTGGCTCAGAATGTTTTCTCTGGATGGATCTCAAAGGGTGCCTGAACGGATGAGCCAGGTTCTTAGGCAACTAGAGAGAATAAAGGGGTGGATGACAGATGGGAGCAATCACAGTCATTTGAGCTTATTGCAACAGAAAAATAAACAAGGTCTCCACAGGAAGCAGCCATTCAAGGAGCAGCAAGTACTGTTTAACTCTCCCTCCCTCAACTGCTTCACCATAGGATTCCTTACCTGAGGTGAATGCCTGCATTTCAAGTACACTAGGGCAATTCACTAGTTGAAGAAAAATAATCTCTTAAGTGAACGGTAAAGCTATACTTACGCTTACACCACAGAAGAGTCAGTTTTATTCTCAAAAGGTAGCAAAAGGCTGATTTTCACAGGCTAAAGCAGTCAAAGTGTTTACTTATAATCTGAGATATACACTGGGTGTAGAACAGTACAATTGGAGTTTAATGACTGTGTCATAATAAACTCCTCAGTCTAGATTCTCGAAATCTTTGCAGGTTTTAACAGCAAGTCATAAATGTGGCCCAAGAGAGCCTAGCAAGTCTCAGCATGATCTATACATACTATTGGGGCTATGGGAGGAGAACAAAAGTGGAAATTATGAGGCATCTCATCATTCTTACTTAGAAATATGTTTTAGCCTCCAAAACCAAACATGGGGATGATTCTGAAATTTTCTAATGTATATTTTTCTATTTTCTCTGTGATACTGTAAGAATTCATTGTGTAGTCATAGTTCTTCAATAATACAACAATCTTCAGCTATGGGGTAGTCTATATCCAGTGATGTGGTAGAAAGAGATGTTTCCTATTCATTCACTTGCTTTTGTGTACAATGATTAAATATCTATTGAGCACCTTCTATGTGGGTGTTGCCAGTACTTGCCAATGAAGATGTCTCTCTGTCTACGTTGGCCACATTGTCGACCCCCATTGCACTGGGTAACCCTCTACCTTTGGGTCACCAAAGCAAAGAAGAGCCTCTCAATCAAGGAACAGCAACCTGGCTTCCAGAATACATAACTGGCTTCTAGGTCTCAAAGGAAGATAGAGAAGCACAAAACCTAGGACATGTCTGGAGAGAACCACGGTTACTGTGTTTTAGAGAAAGGAACACACTAGGACAGTAGCCTAGGACAGGACAAGACATGAAATTCATGCTGAAAATACCTGGGTGGATGGAGGAAGTGATCTCAAATCGGAATTGCAGTTGTCCACTCACATGATCTGTTGGAAGCCTTCGGCCAAGTGTGTAGCTGACAACCCTATCCCTAGAAGGAAATAAGCACCATCACAGATCTGGTCAATACTTCTTCTTGTATAGACCATACAGTGTGCTGTCTATACTAGCAGCTGAGACATGCAGTCCCAGGGGAGCCTTGATAACAGGAGGCCTTGATCTGGTCTGGTACATAGGAGATGATCTTAAGGTAAAAATGGGAACACAGATATGGTCAATTACAAGGTAATTCTTAATACTCCAAAACCCAGCAAACTATAGCCTCTAATTTTGGCCACCACTTGTTTTTGTGTGGCCTGGAGCTTTTAACATGTTTAAATAGTTGGAAATAAAAACACAATCCACAGAAGAGTAATATCTCACGAGACATGAAAATTACATGAAATTCAAATTTCAGTGTCTGTAAATAAGGTTTTATTGGGATGAAGTCACGCTGATTTGCTTATATTGTCTGTGACTACTTTCATGCTGTGGTAGGGGGGTTCAGCAGTTTGTACAGAGACCATATCACCTGCAAAGCCTTAGCTATTTATTTCCTAGCCTTTACAAAAAAGTTTGTTAACCTGTGTTCTAGAGAATAAAAAGAAGGAAAAATAAAGACAAGTCAACATCTTTTGCTTGCTTTTCTTGTGCAGATCACTATTTCCCAAACATGCCCTTAACTCAGGACAGTGCCAAAACATGCATGTCACGGGGTACATATATAATGTATGTGTAAGAAGAGGTGCCATCGAGGTGTGGTAAGAGCCTGTGGTTGCTGTGGAAAGCCACCTGCTGCAGGATGGAGCAGGGCAAGACTTGTGGGCCAAGTTCAGTGGTCTTTGACTTCCACTTACACCAACTGCAGGGCTTGCACGTACAGAGACCCTTAGTCTCCACCTTGGACTCTTGGCTCCATCCCATCTACACACTCAAAGCAATTTCTTAATTACTAGAAAGGAAGTTATCCAGGGGGATCAACCTAAAGGTTTGCCGTTATTTTTTCATAAAAAATGCAGCTTTGGCAAAGTAAATTGCCCCTACCTTGGCCAAAATAAAAAGACTGACTACCTTGGGATGTACAGGAATTAACAAATCCAGTGTCCCCAATGATAACAAAAACATACAGTATTCTAAGACCAATTCCTACGCTGTATTCCTTCCATGTATTCATTTGTGACATTTACATAAAAGGATGAAAATCACTGGCTGGTAGTGTTTTAACATTTTGTTCTAGAAAACACTGATGTTGGGAAACAATATATATTCCAGTGATTCACTGACTTGATGTTTTTCTTTGCTAAGCCATAATTTAGTGTTTAGTGTCAGAAGTTCATTAAACTAAAGCATTATAGATAGGAAAAACAGGATGAGCTACAAAATTTCGTCTATGTAGACCTTGGTTAACATTATGAAGTAGGTATATTTTGACAGTAAGCAAGATATATGAACTCAAATCTTAATTGAATCAACTTAAAAATGACCAGATGGTAACATGGAAATACGGTGGTACCTCGATTCATGAACTTAATTTGCTCCATGATTTTGGAAAAGATGACCATGTTCGTGTTTGTGTGGGAAACATGGCCGTGGTCCTGTTGTCACCTGACGCAGAGTTCACAAACAAATAATTTTCCCAAATGCTTCTATTTGTGAACCAAAATTGTTTGCAAACAAAAGCACTCATGAATTAAGGTACCACTGTATATTTATTATGCTTTGCATTTGCCTTCTAAGATTTTCTTTATACAACTCAATCCACAAGTTGCCCTAAAAAGTACTCTGTTGACACGAAGTGTGTACTGTGTCTTTGAGTAACTTCCATTGTCCAACTGGGGTCTGAGGTAGCACCACTAAGAAGTCTTCCAAAGTGAAGAAAAGATGGCTGAGGTTAAGAGCCAGCTGAAGGATAGGACATTACAGGTAAAAGGATGGAGGGAGTGCTAGAACTGGTGTGGGGGGGGGCGGGGCGGGGCACAACTGTCTGAAGGCAGGGAGAAAGCAATGGATTCAGGGGACTTACAGGAAGTGTATTTGTGAGGACAGAGGGAAGCTGCAGTGGAAGGGGGGTTTGCTTCTGTTCTAGATGTGTTCTGGGAATCTGCCATGGCCTAGTCCAAATGACTATTGTTTCTAAGTCATCACCCTCATGTCCTGCTCCTTTTATACTGGATGGCTCCAGGATGGGCAGCGTTGCAGAAGTGGCTGTCAGGGGCTGTGTGTCATCCCATCAGGGGAGGTGAGAAGAGAGTACCTCCCTGCTTGCTGCTGCTCCTCTTAGAGAGGGGTTTTAAGCTCAGTTATACTTTGGGCTTTTCCTTTGCCTTGGTTGGCAAGAACACTAGAAATATCAAGCTAATTCTGTGCAGGTTATAGAATGTATTTTTAAACCTCAATTGCTTGCTTTCACCACTTGCGGGAAGTGTCTTCCAAAAGAGTTAGTCTAGGAGGGCAGGATAATGACAAGAAGAAATGAGCCAGGAGCTTGAGCTTATGAAAAATACTTAGCATTGAGGTACAGATGGTTTCTCTCCGTGGCTGCAGTGAGCACCACAGAGCAGTTCAACAGGTACTAACTGAATATTTAGTACACACTAAGCAGCAGTGTGCTCAGTGCTAGGGTGTAAAGAATCCTACATAGCTGGGCATAGTGGTACAAGCCTGTAATCCCAGCACTCTGTGAGGCTGAGACAGGAGAATGTTGAGTTCAAGCCCAGCCTGGGAAACTTGGCGATTTAGCAAGATTCTATCTCAAAATAAAAAAATAAAAAAATAAAACTAGGGCTGGGAATGTAGCTTAGTGTGAAGGGCCTGATTCAACCCTGGCCCCTCTCTCTATGTGTATATATACCTACACAGCCTCTTTATTCTCCTACAGCCTGCCTCCTGGCAGAGTTTTACCAGTGTAAGAGCAGAGAGTAGGTTAGAGAAGAATAATGAAGTGAGGCCAATGATAAAACTATAAGGTGTGACTGAAAAATACAGCTAATGTTTAAATTTTTTGGTAAAATTTATTATAATAAAACACACATTCACACACTGCCATTAATTCCCTTCAAAATACCCCCCGCCCCACACACACACTTCAAACACTGTTGGCCTATTGCCACTTTCCGAGGCAGTTCTGGAAGTCTTCTTTGATGAGTGTCTTTAGTTGCACTGTCATGGCTACCTCAATGTCCTAAATTGTTTCAAAAATGTTTCCCCTTCATGGTCATTTTGACTTTGGGGAAGATCCAGAAATTGCATTGCTCCAGATCCAGTGAATAATGTGGAGGAGGATACAGCATGTTTTTATGAGCCTAGGTTTCCCTTGAATGGCACTCTGGCAGCAGCATTACTACATTTTTGATCACACTTCATAAAGACTCTCATGAAAGTGAACTTCAGAACTGCTTCAGAAAATGGCAAGAACAATGGGATGGATGTGTTTAAAGCAAAGGGAGAATTTTGAGGGAAATTAGCGGCAGTGTGTCTTCTACTGTAATAAAATTTTAAAAATTTGTACATTTTCATCATACCTCATAGACAATCAGTCCCAGGAACCCTGCAAAGAGCCTACTAGGGGTCTTGGTCTTTTGGAGAGAGACAGGTGTGTGTTAGCCTCAGCTGCATCTCTGGCCCTCACATGCTTCGGCTTAGGGAATTACTCATCCCTTCTAAGTTCTTTTTCTGTATTTGGAAGAACAGAAGTGATATGAGGACTAGATGAACTAACAAGGATCGTGAAGAGCACCATTCCTTTGTTGAGTTCCTAATATGTGTAGAGATTCTGTTAGGATCTTTAAGTACACTTTTTGTTTGTTTGATGCCTGCCTACAACCATGACAGGGGAAGCGAAAGGACTGTGTTTGAAACAGCAATCGCTCAATATACATCGGCTCCCTTTGGTTTGAGAGTTAACAGTATGTGTGTACATGGCTGCACACATGCTATAAGGTTCCAATTAAATAGCTTTACAATAATCATTAGTCGTGCCCAAGTCGTGCCAAAGAACTTTAAGACATGGGGAAATTCTGCAGGGTGTTTCTCATTCTTTTCATTCTAAGGGTTATATCATATTGAAGCATATGTTTATAGTCAAAGAGTTATGCCTAGTGTTTGCAAATATAGTTGCTTTTACCTAAAGAAGTAAGTATTATACATAAGGAGTTTTTTGGGTCATTATTCATTTTAATGAGAACTGTGGGTGAACATGAACGTAAATGATCCAAAGCACAGAAACATATTCTCATAAATAACTGAATTCTGCAAGTGACATAATTAATGTTATTCCATAAGAATTTGTGTTTTCAAAATGCCATTCATTTTGTCTAGCATTTTCTGCACATAGAAGCATCTTCTGAGATACTCTACTCAAGTAACCTAGCTTTTCATCTTGTTATAGAAATGTCATTTATGATTAAATTCTAAATACAAGATAGGCATATGAAGAAAATAATATTCTTTATAGTAAAACAAACTTTAACATCTATTTATGCAGAAAAATGTCTCACTGATGATTTCTCTTAATACTGTCTTAGAATTCTCTGCTCTCTTACATATGTAACCTGGGATATACAAGGAAAAGGAAAAGATTTGTTTAATTGAATGTTATAGTGCAGACAATATAACTACTGGGAGAAGCCAAGGAAATGCAACATTTTAGTTTTATTCTCTGTGAGACTCTATATTATTGTAGCTTCCAAGCTCCTTTGTGGCCTGGCCTGTTGGACAAAGCCCAGTGACACTGAGCTCCCAGTCACAGGTTTACCCTATGGCGTGTCTCTCCAGGAGTCTCTGGACAGGCATCGACAGCTTTCCCAGGAAGCGCTTGATGATAGGGCGGCTCTTGGCAAACTTGTCCTTCACCTCAATTTCTAGCACATCAGTGGGCAAGGACACAAAACTGAATTGCTGCAATGAAAGAATAGGTCACATCAATTAACTGAGAGCTTCAGGAGCTGCCCAATTCCCAGTCCATCTGCCTGGAGGACGTCATGGTAAAAATCCCCAGCTGCCATGTCTAGGTCTAGAAATGCTGTGAGCAATGTTTATTCAGTACATGGGGGTTGGCAGTGAGATGCTCCTGGGTGCTCAAAAATAGGGTTATTCTTTGAAATATAAACAATAAAATCAGCACAAATGAAAGAGAAAGAATACCACCCAAGCCTCACAATACTTTACTTGACTAAAGATATTACCATCATTGAAGAAAGAACAAGAATAAACCCACCTACAGTTAAGGAAATGTCCCATAAATCAACAAGGCCACATCATAGTTCGTAATTATAATGATAGAGAGGTTTAAAAAAGTTTTACAGTATAATACCTGGCATTCTTGAGAGCTGGGAAAAGGGAAGGATTTCACTCTATGTTAGATGGAATGTAAATTGAATTGATCTTTGGAAAGAGAACAGCCCAGTGATGGCGAATCTTTTAGAGCTTTCAATTGATACAAACAGCCCACTGTAGTATGCGAGCTGCAGGTTTGCCACCACTAGAATAGTCCATATTTATTGGCATTTAAACTGCCATTTCCTGTCAACCAAGAATTCAAATTATAGTGATTTTTTTCTTCTGGATTAACTCACACAAGTGTGCAAAAGGTATATTTTACAAGAATGTTCACTGGAGCATTACTAAGAATAAGAGTGGGAAAAACCCCTAAACTGTCTATCATTATGAAACAGACAAAAAAGATAGGTAAATTGAATATGCACTACCAAGACACCTGGTAAAATAAATGAAAAAGCAAAGCACAAAAGAATATGAAGAATGGGATTCTGTTTATACTTGGAACTGCAGAAAATGCCTAGAGGAGTTTACTACAAACTGTGAACTCTAGGGAATGGGGTGGGAGGGGAGGAGAGGAAGAAAGCCTTTTACATTTTATTGCATTTGATTCTAAACTGTTCATTTTCAAAATAGCACATGATGTGTCTTTTTAAATGGAAGCAACAACAATTTTAAATAAAGACTGTGATCATTTGAATTTGGTCTGGTCATCAACAAAGGGTAGAAAGGAGACAACCCAGACTATCTGGGAGGAAGGAGTCTTAACATTGAACCTTAATCAAGGACTAGGAAACATTTCAACAATACGGTTATTTTCTTTCATTCTGACTAATTCCTAACAGCAATCTTTTAACTTTAGTTGATTTTGATTTACTGAGATATAATATACTGGGCATGCCAATGTTAATATCTTCTCTGGGGCAGTCAGGACAAACTAAGGCATACTATAGTAACAACCAACATCCAAATCTCAGTGACTCAAAATGGCCAAATCTGAGTTCATATTCTCATACTTATTGGGGGCCATTGGAACTGCCAACAGCACAAACATTGCCAGGCACGGTAACAGAGGCAGAAGAGAGCTCAAGAAGCTCTTTTCTTTTTTTGGCAAATAAATGTTCATTTCCAAACATAATTCCTCATCATACTAGCCAATCCCAGGAAGCAGGGAGTAGGATCCTATAGTGTGCTAGGAGGTACAGAACAGAGATATTTGGCAAACGGTAATCATGACATCTATATTCCCCATGTGGTACTTCTAATTTCTTTTTTTAAAAAATACTCTTAATTGAGATTTCTGGGAAGATAGTGGCATGGTGAACAATAGAGAAACAGCCTCCCCGAGATTTGGTGCCCAGATGTTGGAATACAGCAATGTGAGGAAGAAAAGAAGGAGGGCAGTGTGTCCCTGGGACCCAGCAAAGATCTGAAGCAAGAATTGAAGCCCATGGGGAGAGCAAAAAGAGAGATCTCAATGCAGAAGAAGGAAGTGGCAAGTGGTGCTTTCTCCCTGAGCCTTGACTCACAACATGGGAGGGATGGCTCAAGGCTGCAGAACTACTGGTGACCCCAGAGGCCTCCATGGCAAAACACACCAGTGGAATGGAGCAGTGGATGCAAGGGATTACAGTGGCTGATGAGTTATTTGGATTCAGATGTCCCCCAGGAGAGGGTGATTGGCTGGTAGCCAGCTTGGGGAAGAACCAACTGAGTTTGGAACTGAGAGCAGCTGTGAGCTGGCTCCATCTAGTGGCTCCCTATGTCAGGGTGAAGCAGAACCTAGTACAAATAGGCAGGAGGTCAAGGAGCCGAGTTCAAGTCAGCAGAGCCAAGTTCAAGCAGGCAGGAGGCATATGGAGTACTGTAAGCTGAACAAATTGGGTCCCAGCCTCATAGCCAGAAACCAGCCTGAATTTCAGTGAAACCAAAGGTGCAGGCTTGCTGGGATTATCTACTATCCCACTGTAAATGTACAACTGGCTTGCTGGAATTATTCAACATGGATCTTGGCTCTGTCTGCCCACCCAGTCTATCAGTGACAGCAGAGATCCCCCCTGAATGAACATTTTTTCTTTTCTTGTTTTTGATTTCTTTTATCTTGATTGTTCTTCCTTCTCTCTTTCCCTCCTGTCTTCTTCACCAGTTTTCCAAAGTTCAAGTAATTTTCCTTTATCATAAAGCCTTGCTTCTAATCTCTTCCTCTTCTTCTGTTTGTCTATTTTTTGCCCCTAACCCTTTAAAAAATTTCTTCCCTGGGGGTAAGATCACTAAATTGAGGGCACGCTTACTGTATACAATTTTCTGGTTTGTTTTAGATTTTGTTATATAACCACAAATCTAGTTCATATTGTTAAAAGGGCAAATTAATAGTTACCACACTGTGTCATTCTCTAGTCTGTGCTTGGTGCTATTGTTATTGCTGATTGTACTGCTTTAGCCAAGGTGATATAATTGTTCTCATCTGTTGTTCTCCCTGGTATGCTAAGAAGGAGACTGCCTAAGGATCATAAACAATACTATAGGCCGGTGCCAAAGAAACAGGGGCTAGGTGAAATAGGCAGCAATTTCTCATCCCCAATAAATTGAAGAGGTAGAATCTTACAACAGATTCAAAATCCAGAAACCATCTGGAAGACATCTCTGAGAGGTAGTCATTTTCTAAGCAATAAAGCTACCTGCCATTAGCAATTTACAAGCATCAACCCAGGAATTAAACTAAAAAAATAGAAAATGAGAAGGCAGAGAAGCAAGATGCAATTGGGATTCCAGCTCACCAATGGACTGTAACTCCATGAATCACAACAGAGTGAATACACTTCTAGGTCACCAAAGGCAAACCCAGGGGACAAATGAGGTGGAATACCTGGGCTTCCTGAAGTGGTAACAGCAAAAGTAACAAAGCAGATGAATGAGGCCCTAGAAAAAAATCAAATCAGAAATAAATTCTCAGATAACTACAGAGAGGATGACCATAATGAAAGACATTGTTAGTGATTCTAGAGCAGATACTGATAAAAAAAAAAAGAGGAGCTTAGGAAAATGAGGGAAACCATGAACACTCAACATAGGAAACAAATGGAATTCAGGAAACAGGTTCAATCAGATATCCAGGAAATTAAAAATTTCATTGAAAGTATGCAGTAGAATGAGTTTATGTGAGAACAGAATTACAGATATAGAAGACAAGATTGCAGTTAGTGACCATGAAAAGAAAAATTTCTTAAAAATTGCAAGGGAGCATGAAAAATTAATCCAACAGCTGCTAAATGATGCAAAGAAGAATAACACAAGATTGGCTGAAGTCAGTGGAAAAGCAGAAGATACTGAAAATCACATAAAAAATCTTTTTCACAGAAGTAATGGCAGAAAATTTCCAAAGTACAGAATAAAATTTTTGACATACAAATAAGTGAGGCATATAGAACTCTAATTAGTCATGATAAAAATAAATTTAAAACAAGGCATATAATAGTCAAGATTACAGAAATTCAACACCAGAAGAGAATATTAAAAGCTGTTAGAGAAAAGAAACAAATCATATATAAAGGAAAGCCCATCAGAATCACAGCAGGCTTTTCAACACAAACCCACAAGTCAAGGAGAGCTTGGAGCCCAGTATTTCAAACCCTAAAAGACAACAACCTCCAATCCAGATTGATGTACTTTGCAAAACTATTTTTCAAAATTGATGGAGAAATAAGATACTTCCATGACAAAGAACACCTGAAAATATTCATGACCACCAAACCAGCACTACAAAATGTTCTGAAGGACATTCTAGAAGGAGATAAGAGGACTACAACTCCATGAATCACAACAGAATGAATCCACAAGGCAGGGCAAGTAATTAAACAGAAGAGAGAGAAAGGGAACCAACAACAGGAAAATAACATAATAAAAATAAGTCAATACATAACAGTTATAACCGTCTATGTAAATGGTCTCAATTCACCAATCAAAAGAAACATCCTGGAAGAATGGATCAGGAAACAAGATCCAACAATATGCTGCATACAAGAAACACATTTAATTCAAAAAGAAATTCAGAGTCATACTGAAAACATCGAATCAGCCCTATGCAGACAGGCAGGTCTGTGGACGCAGTCCCAAGGTCGCCAGTCGGACTGAAAACACCAAATCAGCCCACGCCCCAGCAGCAATCCACTGGACGCCCCCCCCGCCCCCGCTCCTTTGGCCTCTTCTCTGTACAGCCACCTGGTTCCACACTACAAAGACACAGAGGACACTGGACCACCAGACCACTGTACTAGAGCTAATCAAGTTCTCAGCATTTAAAGAATTCCTTCCCAGAGGTAGAGGGTTCTGAGCCACTGTCCCACTGTTCCTGATCCAGAGGAAGGGGATTCCAGGCCGCCAAACATCCCACTGCTCCCAGCCCAGAGGAAGGGGGTTTCGGGCCGCCATCCCTACCGCCCCTCCCAGCCCCTGGCCCACCTCTCCCAGCTCAGAGGAGGTGAGCTGCATGGACGCCAACAGCACCCCTCCTGCCCCCCCAACTGAAATGAGAAAACATGTAAATAAGTCTCAAAACTAGTTTTCCAGATCACCTACAGCAACCCCAAAGGGAAATGAGATGGAACACTCGGATACTCAACCACCTGGACCCACTGAACTGGCAACAAAAGGGGATCTGGAAAAAATAAAATCAGAAATAATTTCTCAGATAACAGGAGAAATTGTGCTCCTAGTGCAACACATGATTAATAAGTCAAGAGAGGAGCTGAGGAATATGATGGAATCCCAACTTAGGAAACAAATGGAATCCATAAAACAGATGCAAATAGATTTCCAGGAGATGAAAAACTCCACTGAAAGTCTACACAACAGAATGAGCCAATGTGAGGCAAGAATTTCAGATATAGAAGATAAGATTGCAATTAATGACCAGGAAAATAAAAATTGTTTCGAAATTATAAGGGAACACGAGAAATCAATCCAGCAGCTGCTAGATGATGCAAAGAAGAATAACCTAAGACTGATTGGAGTCAATGAAGAAACAGGAGAGAGTGCAGATGACATAAAAAAAAACTCTTCATAGAAGTAATGGCAGAAAACTTCCCAAGCAGGGGAAAAGAACTTGACATACAGATAAGTGAGGTGTATAGGACTCCAAATAGCCTTGGTCAAAAAAAATTTACACATAGGCATATAATTGTTAAGATTCCAGAAACTCAACAGAAGAACAAAGTTCTACAAGCAGTTAGAGAAAAGAAACAAATCACATACAAAGGAAAGCCCATCAGAATCACAGCAGACTTCTCAACACAAACCATCAAGGCAAGAAGAGCTTGGAGTGACATATTCCAAGCCCTAAAAGAAACAGCCTTCAACCCAGATTGATGTACCCTGCAAAACTATCTTTCAAAATGGATAGAGAAATAAGATGCTTTCATGACAAAGAGCACCTTAGGAACATCGTGAATACCAAAGCAGCACTCCAAAGAATTTAACACAATATCCTAGGAACAGACATTGAGGATCACAACCCCAGGAAGCAAAGAAGAATGAACCCATCTGGCACGACAAGAAATTAAATGTAAAGGGGGAAGACCCAACAAAAAGAAAAAGTCATGGCAATGACAAGTCAATACGTTTCAGTTATGACCATCAATGTTAATGGTCTCAATTCACCAATCAAAAGAAATAGACTGGCAGAATGGGTCAAGAAGCAAAATCCAACAATATGCTGCATACAAGAAACACACTTAATTCAAAAGGAAACTCATAGACTGAAAGTTAAAGGGTGGAAAACAATACTCCATGAGATGGGAACCCCAAAAAAAAGGAGGAGTAGCTATCCTCTTTTCAGATCAAGTAGATTTCAAATGAACACTGATTAAGAGAGATGAAGAAGGACACTACATCCTTGTAAAGGGAACAATCCAAAAGGAAGAGATGACAATCATAAATATCTATGCACCAAACACTAGTGCACCCAACTATATAAAACAAATACTAACGGACATGAAAAGTCATATATGCACTAATACAATTGTAGTGGGGGACCTCAACACCCCACTGTCACAAATAGATCAACTAGACAAAAACTAAGTAATGAAATACTAGAACTCAATCAAACTCTTGAACAAATGAACTTAACAGATGTTTACAGAGTCTTCCACCCCACAAAATCAGAATACACATTCTTCTCAGCTGAACATGGGTCATTCTCCAAAATAGACCACATACTCACACATAGAACATGTTTAAGTAAGTTGAAAGGAATTGAAGTTAACCCCTGAATATTATCAGACCATAGTGCAATGAAATTGGAGATCCATAGCAAAAGAAACTGGAAAAATTTCATAAACACATGCAAATTGAACAACACATTTCTGAATACCCAATGGGTCATAGAGGAAATTAAAGAAGAAATCAGACAGTTCCTTCAATTAAATGACAATGACAATACAACATATTGGAATCTATGGGACACAATGAAAGCAGTCTTACCAGGGAAATTCATAGCAGTGAATACACATAGTAGGAAAACAGAATGAGCCCAATTAAACAACCTGATGCTGAACGTCAAGCTTCTAGAAAAAGAAGAGCAGGACAAACTCAAAGCTCATACAAGGGAGGAAATTATAAAGATCAGAGGAGAAATCAATGCAATGGAGACTAAGAGAACAATACCAAAAAATCAATGAAGCCAAGAGTTGGTTCTTCAAAAGAATCAAAAAACTGACAAACCCTTAGCCAACCTTATCAGAAAAGGAAAGAAAAGGCCCAAATCCATGCAATTAGGAACGAAAAGGGTGAAATTACAATAGACCCAGCAGAAATCCAGAGGATCATCAATACCTACTTCCAGAACCTATACGCCAATAAGATGGAAAACACAGAAGAAATGGACAGATTCCTAGATACATATGAATTACCAAAGTTGAATGAAGAAGACCTAAAAATTCTAAGCAACCCAATATCAACCAATGAAATTGAAAACATAATTAAAAACTTATCAACTAAGAAAAGCCCAGGTCCTGATCGCCTCACTCCTGAATTCTACAAGACATTTAGAGAGGAACTGCTACCACTATTGTTTAAATTCTTCAATGAAATTGAAAGGGAAGCAATTATCCCAAATTCATTCCTTGGAAGCAAGCATCACCTTGATCCCCACAGCAGAGAAAGACCCAACCGAAAAGGAGAACTATAGGTCAATCTCACTAATGAACATAGATGCAAAAATCCTTAATAAGATACTGGCAAATAGAATGCAGAAGATCATCAAGAAGATCATACACCCTGATCAAGTGGGATTCATCCCAGGGATGCAGGGATGGTTCAATATACGCAAATCAATCAATGTAATACACTATATCAATAGAGCCAAGGACAAAAACCATATGATTATCTCCATAGATGCAGAAAAAGCATTTGACAAAATCCAACATACATTTATGATAAAAACCCTACAAAAAATTGGAATAGATGGTCTCTACCTCAAACTGATAGAAGCCATCTATGAAAAACCAACAGCCAATATCATACTAAATGGTCAAAAACTGAAATCCTTCACACTAAAATGAGGAACAAGACAAGGATGTCCACTATCACCACTCTTGTTCAATATAGTTTTGGAAACATTAGCCACGGCAATTAGACAAGAGAAAGAAATAAAAGGAATAAAGATAGGAAATGAAGCAGTCAAATTGTCATTATTTGCAGATGACATGATACTCTATATAGAAGACCCCAAGAACTCCACCAAAAGTCTTCTAGACTTAATAATCAAATTCAGTCAAGTAGCTGGTTATAAGGTCAACACACAAAAATCAATAGCTTTCCTCTACATGAATGAGAGACTCACTGAGAGAGAAATAGGGCAAATAATTCCTTTCACAGTAGCATCCAAAAAACTGAAATACCTAGGAATCAACCTAACAAAAGAAATCAAAGACCTCTTCTCTGAAAACTATGGCACTCTGAAAAGAGAGATTGAAGATGATATCAGAAAATGGACAGACATCCCCTGCTCCTGGGTAGGAAGGCTTAATATAGTGAAAATGGTCATACTTCCAAAACTGCTATACAGATTCAATGCAATTCCAATTAAGATCTCAGCAGCATACTTCACAGACCTTGAGAAAACAATCCCAAAATTCATTTGGAACAAGAAGAGACCCAGAGTAGCAAAAGCAATTCTAGGGAACAGAGACATGGCAGGGGGTATCACAATCCCCAACCTGCAACTCTACTACAAAGCTACTGTGATAAAAAAAAAAAACAGCATGGTACTGGCAAAGAAACAGACCTGAGGACCAGTGGAACAGATTAGAAGATGCAGAAACAATGCCAGACACACTCAGCCATCTCATCTTTGACAGAGGAGCCAAACACCCTCACTGGAGGAAAGAGATAGCCTCTTTAATAAATGGTGCTGGAAAAATTGGGCTTCAACTTGCCAAAGATTAAAACTAGACCAATATCTCTCGCCATGCACTAAACTAAAATCAAAATGGATTAAAGATCTAAATATTAAAATAGAAACACTGAACCACTTGGAACAGAGGTTAGGTAGAACTCTTGAAGACATTGGTGTAGGAAAAGATTTTATGAGCAAAACCTCAGTTGCTCATGAACTAGCACAAACAATCAACAAGTGGGATCTCTTCTTATTAAAAAGCTTCTGCACAGCAAGAGAAACCACCAGCAGTGTGAAAAGACAACCCACAATGTGGGAAAATATCTTCACCTGCTCTTCCCCAGACAAAGGTGTACTATCTCAAATCTATAAAGAACTTAAAAAGATCAGACCTCCCAAATTTAAAGACCCAATCCAAAAATGGGCATCTGAAATGAATAGACATTTCTCAGACAAAGGAGTAGAAAAAGCAAATAAATACATGAAAAGATGTTCAACATTACTGGTCATGCGAGAGATGCAAATGAAAACAATGCTGAGATTCCAAGTCACTCCAGAAAGAATGGCTGCTATCATGAAATCAACCAATAACAAATGCTGCCAGGACTGTGGGGAAAGAAAAACCATTCTCCACTGATGGTGAGAGTGTAGACTGGTATGACCACTGTGGAAATCAGTATGGAGATGCCTCAAAGAACTAGGACTGGAAGTCCCATTTGACCCCGCTATTCCAGTGCTGGGGATCTTCCCCAAAGAATTAAAAGAATCATAGCACAGTGATATATGTCCACCCATGTTCATAGCAGCACAGTTTGTGATAGCTAAAGCTTGGAAACAGCCCACATGTCCATCAACTGGAGGCTGGATCAAGAAAATGTGTTTTTTTTTATGAAATGGAGTACTACTCAGGCATCAAAAATGAGAAATTAGAGACATTTATAGCTAAATGGATGTACATTGAGGTGATACTCAAGTGAAATAAGTAGGACACACATGTGTAAATACCGAATAGTTTCTCTAGTGTGAGAAACTGAAAGTGTAAATAAGGACTAAAAGGTATATTAGATAATGTGAAATCAGAGGAAAAGGGGCAAAGGGGAAGGGGAAGTGGGATGGGTAGCAGAAAATAAAGAAGGGAATGAAATTAATATGAGAAAATGAAAGAATGGAAACAAAGTCTTTGTAAATAGGGAGGGATGGAGGCATTGAAGGGAGGGCAGGGTAAGGGGGAAAAGTAAGAACCAAGAGAGATTATGTAAAGGTGCAAATTTCCAATGATGAATCTCGCTATATTGTATACCTAAATTGTACCAATAGAATAAAATTTTTTTTAAAAAGATAGAAAAATAGAGTGAGCTCAAATAAACAACCTAATCTTAAACCTCATGCTTCTAGAAAAAGAAGAGCAAGCCAAACCTAAAGCTCGTATGCGGGAAGAAAATGTAAAGATCAGAGCAGAAATTAATGTAATGGAGACTAAGAAAACAATATAAAGCATTAAGAAATCAAAGAGTTAGATCTTTGAAACTTAAATAAAATTGACAAATCTTTAACAACCTTATCAAAAAAGAAATGACTCAAATCCATGTAAGTGGGAATGAAAAGTGTCAAATCATCTTAGATCCTGCAGAAATCCAGAAGATCATCAACACCTATTTTGGGAACCTTACTCTAATAAGATGGAAAACACCAAAGAAATGAACAGATTCTGAGATATATATGAATTACCAAAGCTGAATCAATAAGTTATAAAAATTCTAAATAAATCAATATTAGTCAATGAAATTGAAGATGTAATTAAAAATGTACCAACAAAGAAAAGCCCAGGTCCTGATGGATTCACTGCTGAATTTTACAAGAAATTTAGAGAAGACCTAATGTCGCTGGTTCTCACACTCTTTAATGAAATTGCAAGGGAAGTAATACTTCATTTCTGGAAGCAAGCATTACCCTGATACCAAAATTAGAGGAGAATCCAATCAAAAAAGAGAACTACAGGCCAATTTTCCTAATAAACATAGATGCAAAAATCCTCAATAAGATATTGGCATAGAGAATGCAACAAATCATCCAGAAGATTATACACCATGACCAAGTAGGATTCATCCCAGGCATGCAGGGATGGTTCATCATATGCAAATGAATAAATGTATATTAACAGAGCCAAGGACCAAAATCATATAATCATCTCAATAGATGCGGAAAAATTGTTTGACAATGTCCAACATCCATTCATGATAAAAACCCTACAGAAAATTGGAATAGATTTTCTTTATATCAATCAGATAATTGCCATCTATAACAAGCCAACAGCCAACATCATACTAAATGGACCAAATCTTTTCACTCTAAAATCAGGAATAAGATAAGGATGTCCACTGTTGGCAGTCTTATTTAATATAGTTCTGGAAACTTTAGTCAGAGTAATTGGACAAGAGAAAGAAATAGAAGGAATAAGATTAGGAAAGGAAGGAGTTAAGCATCAGTATTTGTGGGCGACAAGATACTCTACATAGAAAATCCCCAAAACTCCACAAAAGTCTTCTAGATATATAACCAAATTCAGTAGCTGGATATAAAGTCAACACTCAAAAATCAGTAGCATTCCTGTACACAAATAACAAACTCACTTAGAAAGAAATTAGGAAAAGAACACCTTTCACAATAGCATCCAAAAAACGAAATACCTAGGAGTCAATCCATGAAGTAAAATGTCTTTACATTGAAAAGTACAGTACTCAAAAAAAGGAGATCAAAGAGGATATCAGAAAATGGAAAGCTATTCCTTGTTCTTGGGTAAGAAGAAGCAATATAATGAAAATGGTCATACTTCCAAAGTTGTTATACAGATTTAATTCAATCCTGATTAAAATACTAATATCATACCTCACAGAATTAGAGAAAACAATCCTAAAGTTAATGTGGAACCTCAAATAGTAAAAGCAATTCTGGAAGGGGCCGGGGATTTAGCTCAGTTGTTCCGCTGCCTGCCTGGCAAGTGCAAGTTCCTGAGTTCAATCCCAGGTACCACCCCCCAAAAAAAGCAGTTCTGAAAAACAAAGGCAAGGCAGGGGGCGTCACAATCCCTGACTTGAAATTATACAACAAAGCCTCTGCGATAAAAATAGCATGGTATTGGCAAAAACAAAAACAAAAACAGACCCAAGGATCAGCGGAACAGATGGGAAGATGCAGAAACAACTCCAAACACACTCAGCCACTTCATCTTTGAGAAAGGGGCCAAATATCTTCCCTGGGAGAAAGATAGCCTCTTTAATAATGGTGGTGAAAACACTGGCTTTCCGCATGCTGATGATTAAAACTAGACCTACATCTTTCACCATGCATTAAACTAAAACTGAAATGGATCAAAGATCTAAATATTAAAACAAATATACTATATTTGCTGGAAGATAGAATAGGTAGAACTCTTGAAGACACTGGTGTAGGCAGTGTTTATGAACAAAACTGCAATTGCACAAGAAATACCAGGAAGAATCAACAACTGGGATCTCATCTTAGTAAAAATCTTTTTCAATGCAAAAGAAACCACGAGAGTGAAGAAACAACCCACCATGCGTGAAAAAATTTTGACAGCTGTTCCTCAGCCAGAGGACCAATATCTACTATATATAAAGAACTCCAAAAAATCATACCCCCTAAATGTAAAGACCCAATCCAAAAATGGGCATTTGAAGTGAATAGATACTTCTCAGATGAAAAAGTATAAACAGTAAATAAATACATGAAAAAATATTCAACATCATTGATCATTTGAGAGTTGAAAATTAAAACAATGCTGAGATTCTATCTCACTCCAGAAAGAATGGCAATTATCAAGAAATCAACCAATAACAAATGCTCGTGAGGCTGTGGGGAGAAAAACAATACTTTTCCATTGTTGGTGGAAGTGTAGACTGGTGTAACTACTGTGGAAATCAATATGGAGATTACTCAAAAAACTAAAGCTACAGGTTCCATTTGACCCAGCAATTCCCATGCTGGGTGACTTCCCAAAAGAATTAAAAGCACCATACCACAGCAATATGTGCATACTCATGTTTATAGTGGTACAGTCTGTAATAGCTAAATCTTGGAAAGGGCTCAAATTCCTATCAACCAATGAAAGATAAAGAATATGTGGGGTTTTTATACAATGAAGTACTATTCTGGCATAAAGGATAGGCTTGAGACATTTCTAGCTAATTGGATACAACTTGAGAACACACTCTTAATTGGAATAAAATGGACACACATATTTAAATACTACAGTTGTTTCTCTGGTGTCGGAAAACAAAAGTGTAAATAAAGACCAAAATTTATAATAGATATTGGGAAGTAGGAAGAGCATGTTCAAATGAGAAGCGGAACAAGGGAGGTGGGAGGGGGAAAAGAAGGAAGGGACAAGAAAAAAGGAGAATACAAGGGAAAAATGGAAACAAAGCTTTTGTAAATCAGGAGGGGAAATGGGGTTGAAGGGAGGGGTGGGGAATGGGGAAAAAAAGAAGCAAGATATATCATAGACAGGTACAAATCCCCTAGCATGAATGCTATTTATTATGTATGTCTAAATTTTACCAATAAAAAATAAAAATATATTTTAAATTGGTACATAAAAACTTACATATTTATGAAATATCATGTACTATTTTTGTACTGTTATACATTGCATAATATTAAAATCAGGATAAGCATGCAAATATATATATATATCTGCAAATATTTATCATTTGTTGTGAAAATATTCATATACTTTTTCTAGCTTTTTCAGGATATACAATACATTGTCAATACCTACAATCCCCCTGCTATATAACAGAACATGAGAAATTACTTATCCTACCTAACTGTAGCTTAGTATTGCAGTTTATTGTAGTTTAGTATTGATTGCCCAACCTTCTTCTTACTCTCCCCAGCCTCTGGTAACCTTATCCTACTTTTCTATTAGATCAATGATTTACATTCAGCATCTGAGTGAGATCATGCAGTATTTGCCCTTCTGTGTCCGGCTTACGGTACTTCTAGTTTCTGTTCTAAATTAATTTTTGCTAACTCCTATATAATTCCTAAGAACTGATTATCCTTGTACTGACAAAACTGATTAATGGGCTCACCAAATTTGAGCCTCATACTGAGGAATAAATAGGTACTACTCTAAAAAGGTCTGCTGACATGAGAATCAGGCCAGCCTAACTGTTCCTAAAATATCTACGCTGTAGTCTTGTTATTCCTTTTGGGAATATATTATAAAAGATCTTCTAAACTAAATGGCCAGTATTAGGTTGGGTACATCTTAGTATATCCATATGCTAGTATAGTTTATAATTTTCTAAACTGTAATATTTTATATTATAATAATTTATATAAAATACATATAATTACAATATAATTATCATACATTAAATGTTAATCAGATAAAAACTGCTTGTTTTATATGTTAAGCAACAAGAGCAGGACAAACAATTACATATAATTTACAAACAATACTGTAATGTGAACTGTCTAAGAAGAAAAAAGACTGGAAATAATTACAACAAATTTTAATAGCAGTTCTTTTACCAAATAAGGGTATGTGTTTCTGCATTTCTTTTTTCTGTATTTCCATACTTTATGTAATACTTATTATGTTCATAATGAAAAACTTAATTGCTGTTATTTAAATGAGATAATTTCCACCTACAGTATCCTGAGTGGGGCACTGAAATGAGCTTATCAAAAGGTGCTGTGGAAGTCAGTGGTAACTGCTGAGTTCTTTCCTTTTTCTACAAGAACTTCCTCTTAATCTCTGTTTTCTTCCCTTACCTATCCCTTTATTCTAGACATTAGCCTTTCCTCACCAGGCTCCTACCTGTATGCTGAGGTCCTTGAAGTCCATGTCAACCCCCAGCTAGACCGGGCTCTGTTAAAATGTAACTCTGCCTATTCAGAGACAAGCTACCTGCACCCATGAGTCTACAGCCAGGATGACTGGTTTTGCATGGTTCCATCTGCTGACATGGCTTTTACTGTAAGTCTCTGAGGAAGCTTTGGAGTGTAATAAACTTAGTTTTTATTCCTCACTCTGCATATTCAAGTTTTTGACTCTGTCAATCATAACTTTCCTGAACCTCAGTATCTTCTCCTCTAGAATGGGAAAATAAGGTCCATGGTGTGTTAGATAAAGTGAATTCTTCCCACTCCATTCCGGTTCTAGCCACACCTTATCTGCCCCATCCTCTATATTTTCTCCTTTTGATTCTACAATTGTTGGACTTTCTTCAAATTTACTAACTCATTTCAGATGCCCCTAAATGACCAATACTTCTAGACAGCTGTCTGTAGTAATCTACAGACCCTAGTGCACAGAGAAAAGCTACACTTTCTTTACTACCAAACCTACTCTATATTTGTATTCAAGGAAACGGCCTGTATTACTTTTGATTTCAAGAGATACTTGTGAATTACATATTCAAAAGATGTTTAAAAATGAGGATGTTTTGGCCTCAAGCCCTCTGCTGCTTTGGGAATTTTAACTCCGCATTGTAATTTACCTGTGAAACAAACCAGTGCAGAAACGAAAGAGCAAATCTTGGGCAGCCTTAAAGTTTGAAGTCTGACCATTTTTCATCTTCGTTCTTCATTTTTTGCTCATGAGTTTTTCAGAGCAACTGTAACACAAGCTTGGGCCAAGCAATGAATAAAAGACATTTTATCTCTTCACAAGCCACAAAACTGTCTTTAAATAAAAGGACTTCTGGTGCTCAAGAGTGAGAGACTAAAGTCACATAGGTCACCTCTCCATTAGAACACTGAATTTTAAATTCTCTCTGGGCTCCACATCAGGAAGCAATGGTCAGACCTTTCGGAACAGAAAGGATAGATGAGGCTTAACATTGGGGCCATTAAAGCAAGGTGATGGACATGGCATTCCTATGGTTTCCAGCGTCCTTCTGCTAAACTTTCTTCTGTTAAAGTAAATTTTCTTTTGTTTAAGCACGGATGGTTGGGACTTTTGTTTTTGACCACCACCTCTTCACCTTGATTCTCATTAGAATTATCTGGGCGTTCTGACAACAATAACATTCCTGAACCCCCTTCTTGACTCATTAAATCAGACTACTTGAAGGGTGCAGAGGCCACTGGGAGTGACTCCACCCTGGTGACTCCATTGTGAGACCCCGGTGAAGAACTACCTTTCTGCCAGTAATAATTCATTTTAATATCAAATAATAGCATTGCAAGGAAAACATTCCTTAGAATAAATCTAAATCTTCCTCTGTGACCAAAATATTTAGTCATTTATCTGTAACAGATTTCCCAATCCCAACTTTACTAATTTCTTTTAAAAAACATTGAATATTTATTTGTAAATATTTTATATTTATAATAAATATATACCACACCTATAATTTTAGACTATCAAGATTACTTTGGTAACCCATAAGCACGTAAAATGAGACTCCATTCCAAGAGTTGGATGTTGTATAAATATTGCATACATGTATCATTAATGCTCATCACATATAATCTCATACTACCAATTCTCTTCAGAAAGAATGGGTTCTCTCATAGCAGCACAGTTTGTAATAGCTAAAACTTGGAAACAGCCCAAATACCCATCAACTGGAAACTGGATCAAGAAAATGTGTTTTTTTAATAAAATGGAGTACTACTCAGCCATCAAAAATGAGAAATTAGAGACATTTATTGCTAAATGAGGCTATACTCTTAAGTGAAATAAACAGGACACACATGTGTAAATACTGAATAGTTTCTCTAGTGTGAGAAACTGAAAGTGTAAATAAGGACTAAAAGGTATAATAGATAATGTGAAATAGGAAGAAAAGGGGCAAAGGGGAAGGGGAAGTGGGAGGGGTAGGGGAAAGGAAAGAAAGGAATGGAATTAATATGAGAACATGAAAAAGGAAACAAAGACTTTGTAAATAGGGAGGGATGGAGGGGTTGAAGGGAGGGCAGGGGAAGGGGGAAAAAATAAGAACCAAAAGAGTATGTAAAGGTGCATATCTCCAATGATGAATGTCATTATATTGTACACCTAAAATGTATCAATAAAAATATCTGAAAGAAAAATAAATGAAAAAAAAGAAAGAATGGGATCTAATTGGTTCCAGTTGAAGTATAAATTCTCAATTACCAAAGCTTAACTATATCTGAGAACCACCAGAGCTAATGTACTAAATTCTTCAGTAATTTGTTTCTTACTTAGAAATGTAGACGTAGACAAGCTGTATGTTATGTGGCTTTTGTTCTTGAAGCTTAAACCAACAATGCACTCTTTAGTAACTGGCAAATAAAGTTTCTGTGCAATCCCTCAGTTTAATTGTCCAGTCGATTTTATTGTCCTCACTTGAGTACGCACGACTTTCATACCAGGGAGAAACCTGACAGAGTCTTAAGGTGGTTGTTTTTATAATTTTGCTGGAGATTCATATTTAAATATAAAAATTTAATCTACAGTTTGAAAGATTATTTTAGAATCCCATGTTCTTCCCTTGTCATTCTAAAAGGAATATGATGCTGGAAAATAACTAATATAAAATTTCCAGAAAATTTTAGTATGAATAGGTCTGTTAATCAAATTCTGGAATTAATCTTTCAGAATTCACTGTTCTCTAAAACTGGTCTTAAGAAAGATCTAAAATCTAGGTACTTGCCAAGAGCCATGTAACTCAGCCCAAGAAGATATTTCAAAGTGTCTTAGAATTGTTTTTAAAATGAAAGGGAACAAGAAATTCCACTAAATCCTGAAATTATATGTAGAAAAGGGACTAGTATATTGGTTAACCCCCAGGACACTTTTCAATAGGCAACATCATTATAATTTATCTTTTACCATTTATGTGTACCAAAGAGATTGGAGAGTAACTACATTCTTATTTACAATAGCACCAAATATAGCTATCAACTCTTTTTGATGGAAAGTATTTTAAGAGACTGAAAGAATATGGAAATGAACGATTGGAGGATTTAAGGGTATTTAAACAATAAATCTTTCACATACACTTTTTCTCTTTACACAAAAGGCACTAAATAAGTTATACTTAAGTGTTCTACTTATATTTTTAAAAACCAGATATTTCACATTTAAGAGTAGTAGAAATTATCTAAACTGTGAGGTAGAGGTTCAGGATGAAGTACATATCCAATTCAAATTATGTTAAGACAAATACAAAATACAAAGAGAACTAAAATTTTCTTAAAAGGAAATATATATTCACCATTCCCCTTCCCCAAATAGGTAAACTACCCTACAGAGAAGGAATCTACATGGGCTGAGACACTTTCTTGCTTTGACATATGTAAGTGAAAATAAATTCCATATTGTCTAAATTTTGAATTATATAATAAAAATATATAATTCTACTTTCATGGACTAGTCAACTAGTTGCAATAAGCTAGTACAATTAGTTGAATTGGTTGTTACATCCTGAGCAAGGTGTATTCCTTTTCTTTAGCCTCTCTGCTTGCATGAAACACAGTGTAGAAGTCTTATTTTGCCATGAACAAATGCAACCATTTTTCGGTCAACCTTGGTAACTCACACAAGGCTGAGTGGTATTAAGGGGGAAACTAGATTCCGTATTTTTTTTCTTTTCCTTGTATTTCTTCTTTCTCAAACTCTTTGACATTTTCCTGACTGCTGTAAATAAAGCGATTAGATTTAGATGAGGCTGAAATGAGTCATCCCTCACTTTCTTGTCATTAGAAGGCTTATGTGTGACTTTATCAACATTTTCCTCTTCTATGTGTGGTGAGTTTTCTTTTGCTCCTGTTGAGCTTTCTCAGGGATTTCCCCTTTCTCTTCAGGAAACCAGTTCTCATGAAGGGCCCATCATGTGTTGCCATGTGACAGGAGGGGAGGATTTATTTGGTTGTATAAAGTCCTCTTCCAATAGCTGGAGAAGGGAATTTCAGATGAATCTTCAGGATCTTCAGATGAATTTGTGTCACTTCTCCCCTACTTAGTAACACAGAAACTGGATACACTTCATTTTCTGCACCTGAGAGTTCTTATCCTGAACTAAAGCTATAATCTTTTGAACAGAGAGATTAAATTTCAAATTCTGTATTGACTTGAAACTAAATCCTGATCCAACCATTCACCTGAACGTTAATCTACACCACAATCAAGATCCAGATTTGAGGTGGTCTTTCTTGCCTACTTGCAACTATTTCATGCACAGCATATTTCCCTTGAAACTCACAGAGACAGGCTTTCATAAGAAAGAAAAACTATCAGAATTGTGGTAGTTGTCATTCACCAGATCAGTTATCTGAATTTTCTTTTGTCTTGCTAAGTGTTCTCCTTTAGATGATGTAGATGATATAGAAACCAAATTTGAAGATGAAGGTTTCTCTTCATGTCCATCTTGCACAGGATGCTTTTTGATCACTCCTACCTTCAGGGTGACACTTGATCTCGCTTATAGCTGTGCCTGAATCTGATGGTTCCTGCTGGTTGGCCACCACCAAGTTTCTGTAGATCATTGTATTTTCCTGTGTTTCATTTATAGAGAAGGCTGGTACTCCAAATAAATCTCCTAGATAATCTGAACAAAATACAATTGCTGCTTGTTGTAGTCAGGGTTTGCAAGGGAATAGATTTAATACAGGACACATAATTTATTAGATTATTTTATAATATTCACCCAAAAAGTCAAATGCAGAGGAGTGCAAGAGATCTGTCCACACTCTAGACCTGAAGAACCCAGCCAAGGGCCTGGATCCCACAGCAATGTCCTACATAAGTCCAGCGAAAGGCTTAGAGCCAAAGGCAATGTCTTTCACGAGTCCAGCTGGAGGCCTAGAGCCCACGGCAGTGTCTCACGCAAGTCCACATAAAGGATCCGCACTGGAAAGGTCCAAAGGCCAGTAGAAGGTAGAAAGTGTGCGATGGTGGGAAGGATCTGTGCCCACCAGACTGAGGGATCTGCACTGGAGCCAGGAAGCAACACTCAAGGTGAAGGCCAGGCTCCTCTGAGGAGAACAGCAGCCATTCCCAGAGACAGCAAGGACCTGAGCTCCTCTGATGATGAAAACAGCAGAGTTCATATCAGGAAAACCAGCCAAGGCAAGTTTCTCCAGGAAATCAACAGCATACAATCTTCCTCTTCAGTTCTCCTTTTATGCTGTTAGCAACAATTCTCAGGTGGGTCTTTCACACCCAGAACCATGCTCACTCAGTTCACCTGGGTGTGCCAAGCTGACCATTAGTTGATCCACCACACTGCTGCTTCTCCTCATAAATTGTGTTATAATATACTGGCCCAAATAAAACATACTCATGTTCCTTGTGTGTCTCTTTGGGCACATACAGGTTTTGACAACTGTGAATGCAGTGGCTTTGGTCTATCTGGAATCTCTCTTTCTGAAACATCAGTCTATTGGACATTTCTCTGCTCCTCCTCATGAGATTTTTCACACTTGAGAGTGTCCCTTGAGGGTCCCCAGTTCATTTCACTTTGTCCATGCAGCCCAGTGACCATTCCACTTGGAACGCACCAAGCCTGTAGAAGAAGGAGGCTCCTGGCGGCAGAAGAACAGGACTCTGGTCACAGCAGAAAAGATTTGCTCCTCGACCAGCTTCTTCTGCCATCTTCCTTCCACTCTCACATAGCCACATAGGTCAAAAGTTGCTCAGGTTGCTGTGGTTGGCAGTGTGTGCCCCTCCCACTTGAGGGCTGTACTGGAATTTGTGTATCATCCGGATACTTGTTATGCACAGGCCAATTAATGCACAGGCCATTAATGGCACTGGGTCTCCTAGTAACACATCCCTACATGTAACAATGTCCCTAGACATTGCCCAGTGTCTCTCAGGGGACAAAATTACTCTTGATGATAACCACTGATTTATACAGACTATTTCACTTTTCCAAGGAGACATAAGGATTGATGTTCCAGTATATGGGGATATTTATTTTGTGTTGTCAATCAATAAGTCATTTATAGAACTAAGAAGCTTTATGAATATTATTCCATCTTGCTTCAAGAAAGATCTGAGGTAGCACTCATAAGACTTCTGTAAATTAAACTTAATGAGATGCAAACAGTGTAACTAACTGAAGGACCTATTTAGAGACCCGAAGGGTGGTGGTCATGGTGGAGAGAAGGAGCTCGATGGATAGGTAAGCGAACTTCCCAGAGGATGGGATGTCTTAACTCTTAACAGATGTGCAAGCATCAGTGGGGATGAGGTAACATGTCAGGCAGAGGGTGCCGTGAGCAAAAGGCAGTTTACAGTGCCTGGGTTCCTTTGGGAACTGTGGATTGAGGTCACAATGATGTGAGATGAAACAGAATAGATACATTGGCCTCGGATCCTGAACAGCCTCCTGACCAGAACTTGGACTTACATCAAAGCTACCTTGGAAGAAGGCATGATGGCACATGCCTGTAATCCTACATTCTGGGAGGCTGAGGCAAGAGAACTGCACATTTGGCCCAACCCGGGCAACTTAGCTACTTAGCAAAACTCTCTCTCAAAATAAAGAGTAAGAAAGGGGTTGTGGATGTAGCTCAGTGCCAAGGCCCTGGGTTTGGTTCCCTCACAAAACAAAAATCAAACCTCCCTCAAAACCTCTGGGACCAAGTGGAGAATCTGAATCGTGCAAATGACACACTCTTGTTTGCATTTCAGAGAAGGCATTGTGGTAGCGCTCAGGAGGAAACCCTAGAGAGGTAGGGTCTGCAAGAGGCAGACCAGGTTTGACAAGTGAGAAACAAGGAACATGCCTTGCAGCCAAGAAGGAAAGGGTGGCTGATTACAAGCAAGAGCTGGGAGGAGGGTGAGAAGAACATGCCATACATTGAGAAGACTAAACTGCTAAGGCTGAAGTCCTGTCGGATGAATGCTAGCTAGGAACGAAGAAAAGGCTGAATGAATGCATGAAGCAATCAAGGAACAAAGTAATGAAAATAGGGGGGTTGATATGGGAAGTTACAAGATTGGGAGTGAGAGGTGGAGACGTTGTGATATTCTGACAAGCTCTGGGGTATTAAATGCATGGCTGGTGATAAATGGAAATGAAGGTCAAGGGAACTATCATTCATTCAGGTGGATCTTGATCATCTGGGAGAATGGTAGGTCCTGAGTATTGTTATAGAAAAATAAAAGTGAAGGCTACAGTGCAGGTAGATCACAAGGCCACCTGCTCTTCACCCTATAACCAAAGCTTGTATCATTCTGATTTCTGCAAAATGCTATCTCCAGTCACAAACTCAAAGTGTAAGCCATACATTCTTGTCAGCATGATTCAGTGAAATTAAGTCAACCAGATACAGACAAATCATCTTAAACAGGTCTCCTTGCCCTAAAAAAAAAATGATATTATATAACAGCCAATCACAAAAAAGTAAAAATAATTCCTCCTTTATTCTCTTCCTAAATGGGTCTATAACTGATGCAAGGGAGCTTCTTACCCTTTGGTTTTAACTCTGTGATCTGTACTTTGTATATGACAATAAATTTTTCAATTTTCCTAATGACCTCCTACAGGGAAGAAGGTAGCATAGTTAGAAAGGTCTGTACGAGCTGTGGCAGGGTAAATAATGGAGCCCAATATTGTCTCACTGAGCTAAATCCCCAGCCCTCCCTCATTATTCTTTTCCAATATCTGCAACTCTTTAACTCCTTGGAGATGAAAGACCAATTTAGGAGCAGAGGCTCCTGCTTCATTCTTTGGCCACTGAATGAAGCTTGTCTTTTTGCTCACTCTGTCTCTTGAGTCACTGTCTTTATCAAATGGCAGCAGAATCAGATGCTTTTATCAGTTACAATACTATTATCAAAAAGGAGAAAATGGTTGTAGGGAATTTCAGATACATGTTCAAAATGATTTGGAACGTATTCTCTTAGGCATTTAGGTAGGAGTATAAAAAAACATGACTCTAGTCTAAGAAAGCAGTATAGTGTTTTGTTTATCCTCACTCAAGTCAGAAAAGGGAAAGAATTTTAAAACGACAGGAACAATTCATTTGGCTTGGGTCATGTTAGAGGATATTCAGGCATAAGGCAGGAATACCAATTAGAAGCTGAGACTAAATTCCTCTCACTGGGGAGTAAAAGTGGTCACAGTTGTTAATAAAAATTACAGGAGGTCATTGGTTTGGACTAAGCTCCTCACTGGGCCCCAACAGACCAGATTAAAAATCAAAATCGAGTCTCTTGTGTATACAAACTGAAGCTGAGTCTTTATCTGACCTCCCAAGAAATCAGGAGAGAAGGAGATAAGAGCCAAAATTTCCAAGGAGGTGAGTTTTACTTGCCCTAGCAAGCAATGCAATTCCCCCTGCTTTAAATCCTTACAAAAAAAGGAACCGGAAGTAATCTCATGTTAACCAGTTATTTTTCTATTGTCCTGTCTCTCTATTCCCAACTTACAAGGAAAGTAACTTCTAAATAACCCAATCTGCTTATTGTTTTTTGTGTTTGCTTTTTTCAGTAATTCTCTGTCTATAAAACCAATCTCTTTTGCTCAGCCTTTCTGAACACTTTCCAAGATCTTTAAATTGTAACTTTTGTCCTTTGACACTGTTATATTGTGACATATCATCAGTGTTTCATCTAGTTTTTGCCTCCTTCTTGCAGACAGATACAAGGAAGGAAAATAAAACACCAGCTTTCTTCAAAGGAGGGTGGCTGGTACCATTCAGCCAACACCATTATTTGCTACTAATGAAAGTTAAATGGACTAGGATTGGAGCTTCCTGAGGAAATGCTCTCCAAGGAGAAGAAAGAGCAGAAAGAACAGAAAGTAAATCGACCATGCAAACAACAGCTACTCTTCCTTAGAACTTCGCATCTACGTGACTTTCAATCCAGGTGGCACTGTTTATGGAATTTTAAAATGACATTCAAAACTAGTATTGCTGAAAGCCAAGGGTAACAATAGATAAACAACTCCGTTACTACTGTACCGTAGTAATTGAATCAGGAGCAATTTCATTTTCTCTCATGGCCAACATAACAGGGTTTTATAATAAAAAGTAGTCCCCTTGGAGTCTAGGTTTAGAAGATTAGCTCCTCTAAGTGATGCATAGCTGGACTGTATCCTAGGAACTAGGAAGTGACAGAGACCATCCTGCTGAGATGAGAGTCTTGCAACTTCAAGGACTCTACTTCGAAGAGTAAATGGTGCTTTACAATTTTGTGATATATGGGAAATTTACATTTCTTCTAGTGCATAAGAGAAAATAAACTGGATTGTGACTCAGCCCCCACCATTTTCTAGAAGGCTCTGAAAATCTTCCTAGCTGGTCTCTGTCTTCAACTTCTCTTACAGCTGCCAATAAAATGATGTCTCTGAAACACATATTTGATCATTTCATTCTCATTCATTTTAACTTCCTCTGGTCTTTTACAACTTACAGAATGAAATCTGAACTTCCTAATGACATGTCTGATTCCTGCCTATATTTCTAGTTTCACTTACTACAGTTGTTCTACAGAAACTTCATTTTTTGCACACATTTTCACTTATTATTTGCCTAGAGATAAACTTTTTAAACTCCTACTCATCCTTCAAAAACCTGTTGAAATAAAATTTGTCGGTGGAGCCTCTCCTGACTTTGGCAACCACAAACAAAGACCGCTGTTCTTTCTGCTGCTTCAATATCTCTTCTGTAGTTCTCACCATGTCACTACATGTGTTTTTAGTAAAGCTCACTGCAAACAGCAACTACATGTGACATGTGTACTGGGCATACTGACAAAGAAGGAAATGAACAGATAGCTATATGGAGGTCATATTCCATATTAGACACTGATAGGTAAAAAGTGGAATATAATCTGGGGTTCTATTAGTCACCATGCCATGATTAGATGACTCTGAGTTAATCAAAAGGGAGACTATCTGGGTGAGCCTGAGCTGGTGAGACAGGACCTGAAAAAAGTAAAAATACTGGGTCCTTTCTGAAATCAGAAAGGCAAACGAAGAAGGAGTCTGTGTGAGGAACATATCCCATTGCTGGGCTGGCTTTCATGATGGAGAGGCCAGGGTGGAAGGGCCAGAGAACAATCTCTAGTCAATAACCAGTAAGGTTCTCAATTCTGCCAAGAACTTGAATCTTGGGAGCAATCTCTTTATTTCATGAGTCACTAGAGGAGAACACTGGTTGTTCAACCCCTTAATTTCAGGCACTGAGGTCCTGAGCAGAGAACACAGGTTGGGCCTAGATATTTGACTTACAAAATTGTAGGGTAATAAGTAGCTGCTAGCTTTTAAGTTGCTAAATTTGTAGCAGTTTGTTATGTGGTGATAGACACTTAACAGAATAGTAAAAACTGGGGTAAATAACAGCAGAATGAGGGTGTCTTCTGAATAAGCATACAATTATTTGATGACAGTTAATTTTGATATCAGTTGTTGTAGCCTCTCTGAAACTGCATTCTATGTAATGTTGAAAATTATAAGAAAAAGAGTCGTCATGAAAAGTGTTAGGTAAAATAAAGTGAAACAGATTTCTGCACTGTTCGGTGATTCCAAGGCTTTGATTATTAAATTTGCCCTGTGAATCTGCATGATATTATACTGTTTCTGTATTTGATGGGTGATATCCCCTTTGGTTCATGCACGTGTGTGTGTTAGTATCATGTAGTTGACTGATGTTATATAGAGCACAGTTTAGGAAATTGGTATGTTGCATCCACTATATTGGACCAGTATTTTGAAGTAAACATCAAAGCACTGAAGGAAAAATAATCATCAACCAGAGTTTTATGCTCACTAAACCCTCATTCAAGAATAAAGTAAAAAAAAGATCTAGTAGAGATATCAAAACATGGTTTATATATATTTAAAGATACACCTTCCACATGAATATGTAATAACATATTTGGGGATATTATTATAAAAAAGAGTTGAAAATAAATAGAAAACATACTGGCTACTTTCTAGAAAATATAACTTTGAACACTGATTTAAAAGGAAATAGAAAACCTGAATAAATCAATAACCATTAAGTAATTGACTTGATAGTCAAACATCTTATCATTAGATCACCTTATAAATAAATTCTACCAAAAAGTTTTGGGACAGATCATCTGTATCTTATTTATACTGTCTACGAAAACTTAAAAAGAAGAGACAGCTGCTTGTGTCATTTTCTGGTGATATTCAAACCGGACAAAGATGTTACAAGAAAAGAAATCTATGACATCATAACAATGTAGATTGTTTCAAAACCCTAAAGAAAATTAGCTGTATATCAGAAACAGTGTTTATATGAAAAATACCCCAATATGTTTTCCAGGGAGGGTGCTGTTCTCTATGACCTCTCCTTTGAGATCAAGAGCCCCTCCCTGGTTGTTGCTAAGTTCTTTGATTGGGTGTACAAGCCTTGATGTCCACTGTGTGTATGAACTGTATGTATTTCAGTTTAATTGTTAATAAAAAATTCCCCAGGCTTCATGTTTTCTAACTTACATTTAAATATATTTTATCTTGGTGTATGATATGTTCCATATGTTTTCCGGTTCAAGAAGAAAGGTAAATATTGGAAAATTTTCTTCATATGATCATGGTTATTGCTCTGTGGCCTCAGGTTTGGCACCTGTGTGCCATACGAAAAGTCAGGGTACTAAGTGCCCCGTATGGAAAGAGACAGATCACAAACAGGGCCTACACCCTCTTCCCTGTACCATCAGGTAGCTTATTAAGTAAAATAATTTAGTCCCACGTATTCGCCAACCCAGACCCAACAATGGGGCCACTGTCCTCAAAGAGAAAAGGTGAGGGGTCCCTAAGCCCTGCCATGATCCCATTCCTCTCAAGTGTGCTGTGGCAGGAGAAGGGAACAAAAGAACACAGTATCCTGCTTCTTCTCCAAGAGTCCTGGCCTTCGGTGGAGGAGAGTAAAAGAGATTGATGATGAATATCAAAGTAGACTTAATTGGATTGTTTACAGCTTAAAATAGATGGTTATAGAATGTGCTCAAGACAGTATTAAGAGACCCTGGAGCATGGGTCAGTGCAGTGATGGAAAAAATTGAAACTGATTAAGGTATTACTTTATAGAATTGAGGCTGCTCATCCGTCTGTCTGTCTGTCTTCTCACTATAACATGTGTATGTTTTGTAAATATATAAAATGTTCCCTTCTACCCAAATATCCTCCTGCTAACTCAATCGCTATCAATTTGCAATTCTCTTCTACATTTTCTTTTAATCATGCTGCAAATCCCTGGACTTGTGCTGTATGATTTCTGTTTTTCTTCTCTTACAAACACACTAAGTTTTACCCATACTCATTAATACCTCCTTTAAACATAATGTCCTTTCAGTCAAGGATGGATGTCATTATGGCCTACATTATTTCCCAAGAACCTTTAGAGGAAAATATATCTTCTTTTTCCTCATTCTGTTTTTGAAATTAAAAAGCCAAAATTTCAGCAAATGTCAAAGATAGGATATTTAATCATGATATTACTTTAATGATAATTTTGTAATACAGAAATTCAATAGCCTAAGCGTACTAAATCAATTGCTAAAAAAATTGTAGTTTAATTTACAGTATGACAGGAACTCTATTGGTTTTTTCCTGATACTTTTAATTTTGAAAAATCTTGTTTATATTTGCTTTTATTCATACTTATTTAGTAACATTTTTCCAGGCTAAGGACCTATAGCAATCAACAAATCTGAGGGAGCAGTTTATTTACTTCTTATATGTAAAGGATAGTACATGTGTATGTAAATTTGTTCTTTAAAAAAGGTAAGGATAAGAATAAAAATGGAATACAATGGACTTTTGGTAACACTGGCACCCTCTTGTGAGTAAGCTTTGTGTTTAATTGTGTACTGGGTATTTTCAGGGGGTAGATTTGTGGAAAGTCTGCCTGTACATGCCGCAGCATAGACAACTGCTGACCCCTTCCTTTTACAGTGGAAGCTCAGCCAGCAACAGGCACATGGGTGCCAGACCTGCACTGCAACAGGTACGTGGGTTGATGTTTTGGATGCTAATCTTGCATTCTTAAAATAAATACCATTTGATTAAGTCTCAGCCCTTTTATGTTGCTGGATTCAATTAGTTAATATTTTATTTAGGATATTTGCATAAATTTCTATGAGAGACCTTTGGCTGTAATTTACTTTGTTTGTATTGGTCTTGTCAGAATTAGCCATCAAGGTTTCATAAAACAAGTTTTTTTCCTCTGGAAGAATTTATATAAGATTATGTTTATTTTCTAATTAAATGAGGAAATTCCACAGTGATGATATCTGAACCTAGGGATTTTCTTGTGGAAAGATTTTAAATTATGTATTCAATTTCTTTTAAAGACACAGGGCTATTTGGCATTTCCATTTATTTTTGTGTCAATTTAACAAGATATGTTGTTCTGGGAATTTTCCATTTCATCTAATTTTTCAAATTTTTGGCATAAATGTGTTTATAATATTCCCTGCTTATATTTTTAAAATATATATAAAATCATAACAGTTTTAGCTTTCATTCTCACTATTTTGAATTTGCTTTATAGTGCACTGATTTCCCTGTATTTACCTTCTGCAATCTACTAAAATACTTCCCTCTGCTTGCTTCCTGTTCAATTTGCTATGAATTTTATAGCTTATTACATGGAAACTCAGGCCATTGATTTTCAGCCTTTCTGTTCTAATTTAATTGCATCCCACAAAGTTAAATATGTCAAATATTCACTATTATTTATTTCAAAAAATGTTTTAGTTTTTGTTGTGATTTATTTATTGCCATATAGATTTTTTCAGAGGAGTTTTTGCTTCATTTTCAAGAGAGCTGGGCATTTTTAAGTTATCTTTTCATTGTTTATGTTCAGTGTCTCAAGATTTAAAAAAAAAAAATATATATATATATATATATATATATATATATATAACAGTACTTAAAATCTATCTCTGACAATCCAGGTAATAAGCCATCCAGGAGACTGTTTCTATTGTCCCTGGAGTGAGATAATTTTAATTAATCAGGGCCTGACTGAGAGGTCTGGGTTGTCTTGGAGTTGCTGTACTAATGGTTTTCATTTCACTGTAGCTAGCCAGGGGTGCTGCTAGAACCTGGGGCCTTGCTAGGTTACCACCCCCTGGGAGAATCCAGAACTTCCGGTTCTGTATCTTCTCCAGCACACTCCTTTTTGATCTCCAGTTGCTTCTGCCTACCTTCTTAGTCCTCTTTGCAAGAAGCAGTTGCAGGCAGCTGGCTCACCTGAAGTTCCTTTCCTTTTGGGATCTGGACCCCATGAGTTCTGAGTACCAGATTCTGTTCTGTATCTTCATCACATATGTTTTTTTGTGGTCCTCTGTTCAGCTTTTTCAGCTGCTTTTAAGGGAGTGTATCCTGCGGTGCTCCACTCAAGCCAGAAGCAGAAACTTTTGCTTCCATTCTTCTTTCGCTTTTTGTTTTTTTGAGATGGGGTCTCACTATGTAGCCCAGGCTGGGCTTGAACTTGCAGTAATCCTCCAACCTTTGCACTTGGCTGCTTCTGCTTCTGTTCTTGATGTGCTATAATCCATCTCACTTGGAGCAGTAGGAAGGATTTTATAAACTTTTAACCAGAGCATGATGCTTCCCTATTAAAAATACTCTAATACAGCTTTTTATCATACTTTGAATTAAATCTCAACTGGCCTTCATGGCCGACCAGGTGTGACCCCCTGGGTCTCTGTGATTCTATCACCTTTGTCAGCCAGCCCCTCTCATACACCTGGTCTTCCAGCCACAGTGACCTTCCTGCTTGGTAAACGGCCCCAAGCTCATGGTCCTCAGCCTTTACAGTTGCTGCTCAGCCCTACCCAGTCTTTGCATGTATGGCTTTCAGTTCATGTGAGCAGCTCAGGGAGGCCTAGGGGACCACTTCTCTTCATCATGCAGCTCATTTAAAAATATGATATTTTCTTCACATTCCTTATCTTCCATTGGAGTAATACTGTTCATTATTTTTTGTCTTCTTTCATTAAAATGTAAACTCCATGAGCAAGGTCTTGTCTAATCTTTTTTTTTCCCCCACTCTAATGGGGATTGAATCCAGGACCTTCACACTGAGTTACATCCCCAGCCCTTTTTAAAATTTTTAAATTATGAGACAGGGTCTTGCTAAGTCACTAAGTTGCCCAGGGTGGACTTGAACTTACCATCCTCCTCCCTCAGCCTCCCAGAGTGCTTGAATTACAGGTGTGCACCACCATTTATGCATGCATGAAGCTCTAGGTACCCAGCTTTGGAAGGCAGAGGGGAGAGAATGAGTGGGAGGTTACAAACACCACGGCTCCAGGCTCCAGTTGAATATTAGCTCAATCCACTTGATATTTCCAAGAACCTGCTTTTAGGAGTCCTTGTTTTATTTTAAGGTCTAAAAGCACCCTCTACAGGGGTGCTCCAAATATAGAAGGCAAGCCTCTTTAATTGCTGGTGTTTCTGTTTAGCTTCTTTGTGTAACTATAATCTTATAAGAGCTCACTAGATCCATCCAGGAAAGTAAACAGACCTGAAAGTCAAGAAGAGTACTCCCTGGGTGAAATATTTCCTAATTACAGTACTAATGAAGAAGAGGAGAGTGAGCAAAAACATGAAAGTCTCTTCTTTATTTTAGCTTGCATGCACTGCTTTAATTATATATTTCTCGTAATTTTCCCTTCTCATTTTAAAATTCTGATAAGACCTTTAATTTTTCTAAGATTGAACTTGTTTTAACCAGCCAAAAAAATATCTCTTAAACTGGAGATTGCATCCATTTGGAAAAAAATCACATAAGATTAATGCCATATTAACTATTGACATTAATGAGGCCTTTAAACTACATGGTAAAGGATATTCTTACTGTTAAGTACAGGCGACTTCAGTGTTTCCTACTGAATGTCCTTTGTAGGTTAGTTAGTAAACAGGAAATAGGGCAGTTTGGGTCCCACTTAACCTTCTGGCACAGGAATTTAAAGACTTGTGTGAACTCCAGAGGAGCAAGGAATCATCACATTTCCCAAAATACAATGCAAGACCTGGAGCTAACATGAGCTTTCACACGTAAGAAATGAGAGAGCCAGGGGCATGTGCAATTGCAGCAAACCCAGCTCAGCTGCCATCACGTGCCCCTGTTCTCCACAAGCTCCAATCCCATCATCTCCTTTGCAGGATGCCCCACTCCCTTTTCACGTGCTGTTTCTTCTGTCTGATACACCCCCCTCTCACACCAAAAGTGTCCCCTGTCAAGACAAAGTCTAACTGTACATCCTTTGGGAAGTCTCTAGGTTTCTGACATTTGCTCACTGAGAACTGTACTATAATATAGTTGCTGAAAACAGAGCTTTGTAGTCGCACCAAACTTTGTTTGAATCCCAGTTCAGCTAATGCCTAGCTACTGAATTTAAGAAAACAATTATTCTCAATCTGAGCCTTATCTAGAAGAAATGTCATGTCAGTACAATCACTCTGATGACAGAACTTTGGATGGAATGGACAAGTCCATGAGAGGATGAAATGTTTGTCAGAATCCTGTCAGGGAAAAAAATCAATCTTAACCAAAAATGCAGAAAAAAATTCATGGCTAGAAATGGATTCTAATCAATGTTTTTAGCAAAACCATTCTGAAGGTATAGATTTCGCAAATGTTTTCTAAGACTTATAACACCTTTATGACTAAATGTTTTAAAATAAGTCACTCAGTTTTTGTTAGTTGTTTTTACAAATACTCGAAGTTCCTATAGCATCTTCTCTTTACCCCAGGAATGCTTGAGGAGTCTGGTGAGAATAACCAGGACTGAAGGTCCAAATGATTTTAAGATTCATTCTTTCATGCTAGCAATACTGTCCATGCCTTAGAGTCTGTTAATGACCAGAGCTGGTAGGAAGTTTTAGCACTACTCTACTTCTCCTCTGTCCACCTCAAAGCTCTCCTGGAACTCTTCTGTGAAGCCTGGAAGAGGAGTGATGAAGCTTAGGAAGGAGGTGGTATAATTCAAGAAACAAAGCTACTGTGATAAAATCAGCACGGTACTGGCAAAGGAACAGACCTGAGGATCAGTGGAATAGATTAGAAGATGCAGAAACAACTCCAGACATACTCAGCCACCTCATCTTTGACAAAGGAGCCAACCACCCTCATTGGAGGAAAGAGAGCCTATTTACTAAATGGTGTTGGAAAAACTGGATTTCAACCTGCCAAAGATTAAAACTAGACCCATACCTATCACCACGCACTAAACTAAGGTTGAAGTGGATTAAAGATATAAATATTAAGACAGAAACACTAAACTTGCTGGAAGATAAGTTACGTAGAACTCTTGAAGACATTGGCATAGGAAAAGACTTCATGAACAAAACCTCAGCAGCACGGGAACTAGCAGAAAGAATCAGCAACTGGGATCTCATCATATTAAAAAGCTTCTGCACTGCAAGAGAAACCAGCAACAGAGCTAACAGACAACCTACAATGTGGGAAAAAATTTTTAGCAACTGTACCTCAAACAAAGGACTACTATCTAGAATATATAAAGCATTGAAAAAAATCAGGGCCCCCAAATTCAAAGACCCAATTCAAAACTGGGCATCTGAAATGAACAGACATTTCTCAGACAAAGAAGTAAAAGCAGCAAATATATGAAAAAATGTTCAACATCACTGGTCATTTGAGAGGTGCAGATGAAAACAACACTGAGATTCTACCTCACCCCACAAAGAATGGCTGCTATCAAGAAATCAACCAATAACAAATGCTGGTGGGGCTGTGGGGAAAGAGGAACCCTGCTCCATTGTTGGTGGGAGTGCAGACTGGTGCAATCACTGTGGAAATCAGTATGGAAATACCTCAAAGAACTAGTACTAGAGGTCCCATTTGACCCAGCTATTCCCCTGCTGGGGATCTTCCCCAAAGAATTAAAAGAATCATACCACAGTGATATATGTGCACCCATGTTTATAGCGGCACAGTTTGTAATAGCTAAAGCTTGGAAACAGCCCAAGTGCCCATCAACTGGAAACTGGATAAAGAAAATGTGTTTTTTTAATAAAATGGAGTACTACTCAGCCGTAAAGAATGAAAAACTAGAGTCATTTATCGCTAAATGGATGCATATCTCGAGGACATACTCTTAAGTGAAATAAATAGGACACACATGTGTAAATACTGAATAGTTTCTCTAGAGTGAGAAACTGATAGTGTAAACAAGGGTTAAAATGATTAAAATGAATAATTGATAATTTGAAATAGGAAAAAAGTCCAAAGACGAAGGAGTGAAGGGAAGGGAAGGGAAGGGGAAAGGTAAAGAGGGAAATTAAAAACTATGAGAAAAGAAAAAAAATGGAAATGAAATCTATGTAAATAGGAAAGGGTAGAGGGGGTGAAGGGTGCACAGGTAATGGGGGAAAAAATAAGAACCAAGATATATCATGTACAAGTACAAACACCCAATGATAAATGTAAATGAATCGTATACCTAAAATGTACCAATAAAAGAACTGAAAAAAAAAAAAGAAACACTGAAGCAGCTCTGCTCCCAAATACCCCAGATGCGGTCTACTCAGAAGAGTAAAGGACAAAGCACTGTTGAAAGCAAGTGCATTAGGTGGGAGCACATCTCCATCCAGATTTGGCAGATGAGGACAATATGAAGCTCTAATCCAGGGTAACTGATCTCTTATATTTGCAAAGTCTATTTTCTGGCTGAGCTGGGACCTGAATCCAGGGCTGTGTGACTACAAAGTTATACTTTTAAGCCCTGCATCTGCTCTTATGCCCTCAGCCTCCCAGTCCCTCCAGCCATAGTGAGCAGGTCGTGTCTTTAACACAAGCTCACAGGCTAGGCAGCCACAGAGGTTGTGACAACTTTCTGCATGTTCTCTAGAAGAGGACTGTGGGGTTGAGCTGACGTTGTATTTTGTTGAAGAACTTCCTAACGCCAGCTGGCAGAGGAGATACATTCCGGGGTGGAGAAGGGCTCTCATTAGACCAAATCACCTACTCAAGACCAACAAGCTGCTGGAAACTGTGAAAAGATGTGATACATGACAAGCCTTCATGTCTATGGCAACCAAGCCATATGCAACCCAACAAGGATTATTCTAGGGGTTGTTGATTTACCAGCCCCAGGAAGCTGATGCTTCTAGAATCTCTGGACCTGATGCATAGGGCCATATCTACAATTTGGTACTCTTGTTTGAAGGCCATGAGTGTGGGGAGAGCTGTAGAGAAATGAATATTCAGATCACAATGCTTTTCTTCCTGCCTACAGACACACAGTGTCTACTCAAAGCCACTGCAAGGGAGTTTCCTAGCACTGTCCAGAGGACTGGATGCTGATCCCTCAGAAGTGCAAAGCTGCAAACTGGGAGAACACAGCCCCAAAGAGCAAGAGCCTTAGAGTCAGGGGCTCCATCGCTGGGAAACTCGAGGGCAGCTACATGCTGGTCCTTTTGTGCTGTCCCTCAGGCTTCTCTCCAGGGCCCCAGCACTCACCTCCGCCTGCCAGATGGGGTTCACGGTGTTGCCTATGATCTTGGATCTCCTCTCCTGCCCGTGATGAGGGAGGGCAGGGAAGATGCTGTGCTTCCCAGGCTGGATGGAAATCTTCAGATATGGGTCTGGGTTGAAAAACATCCCTTTCTTCAACCCCATGGCCTGGAAATCTATAAATAAAGTATATTTTATTTAAGTATGTTTTAGAAGGCTAAAGATCACATTAGGTTTCATATACTTTTCCACCTCATTGCAAATATACCGATGTGTGTGTGCAACATGGAACTTTTATTGGCACATATTAAATTGTATTTTAGCGAGAAATTCTTTTAATAAATCAAACTAACTGGGACTATGGTCAAGACACTTTGGACCGTCGAGAGGACTATTGGACCTTACTGCGCTGGATTTCTGCTGTTCCTCAGGAAGGGCATAAAGTGGTTAGGGTGAGGAGCTCAGGGTCACTGAGAAAGGTGGTGGGCACAGAAGGAGGGAACTCCACTTCGGAAATGTGATGGGTCTAAGGTGTAAAATTCCTCCACCAGGTACAGACATAAGAAGCACAGAGTTTCACAATAAAGGTGTACTTCACTGAATAGGGAGAAATAAAGAGAAAGGCGAGGATTAAAGAGCAAAGAGAATGGAAGTGAAGGAAAGAAAAAGAAAATAAGTCTTCCACAGAGCTTGGTGCCATCCATGAGGAGAGCTTTAAGAATCCATGCTGCCAGGAAGTGCAAGATGACAATTTGAACTGTTTAATTTAATTGAAGATGTTTGCTCTCATACAATTTCATGAGAGAGAGAGAGAGAGAGAGAGTCAATTTAGTTTTTCTGGGATCATTTAAATCACTTTGTATTTATTGGAAATATGTCTATGATATTGTCAAGTAATACAACTTTTAAAGGTTTCCTATTTTTTTTTTTTTTGGTACTGAGGATCGAACTCGGGTCCTTGCGCTTGTGCAGCAGGCGGTGAAACCACTGAGCTAAATCCCCGGCCCAAAGCTTTCCTAGTTTTGAAGTATCTTTTAAACAGAATTATTCACATTTACATTCAAGTGAAACAAACTAAGGCGAAGATACAATCAGTGATACTCAACCATGGTATAAATTGTAAGGCATTTGCATAATTTTTTACCAATGGGGGGAAAACAGTGTTTTCATGTACATTTACTTAAAAGTTATTCTGAGTGGACTCAATATGACCTGCGTAATGAAATGATTCTTACCGTCTTGCATTATGGTATATTGCCACAACGGGAAAAGGCAGAAAGAACAAGCACCATGGCAATTTATAAAACTCAGGCTATGCTCATAGGAGTGCTTGCAGAAAGAAGTTAACAATGGCAGGCTGAGACAACTTGCCTGTTCATATGGCGAGCTCTTAGATAAAATCTGGGAAAGTGGATTTCAAGAAGTTCCCACCTCCCTAGAACTGGTAAGAGTGGCTGTTTGTGTAAATTTGTGGTTTATCATGGATGCTGTTTTCTTCTTGGGAGTCTGGGATTTGGTACACCTAACATAAGATGCCCACCCACATAACCTGCATACCCCTCCTAGTAGCAACCATAGCATGAAGTCTTTGATAAGCTTTCCTGATAGACAGCATTGCACACAGAGAGCCACAGCTCGAGCTAGGAGGATTACATATGTGCTTCAGGCCAGAAGTCTACTCTGGCTGTATTTGAAAATGTTTTTAAAAAGTGAGGTTTGATGAGCACTGGTTTCTTTATATACATTTTTTCTTTTTAGCACTGGATGATAATGTAAGGACTCATCATGATCATTGGCTCAGGAAAAATTTTCTTCTATTTTTTCTGTCCCATTTATTTTGATTTCTTTACTAAAAACCCTAATTCTATGTTTACTCTCTATGTGTTGTCATTCTTTTCCTCCTCCTAAGCCTTCTCATGTATTGCCTTTACTTATGCATGCTAGGAGTGAGTTTTAAATTAGCTGGCCATGTCATTGATTCCAAATCTTAGTAGATGGTGCTTTACCCTGCTTCCAAGAGCTCACTTTTCATTCTGATTGCACACTTTTAAAATTCACTTTAAACCTTTTCTTGACTGTAGTGGACAGAAAAATGACTTCACAAAGATGTTCATGCCTTAATGCCTGGGGCCTGTGAATATGTTACCTTTCCTGGCAAAAGGGGCCTTCAGATTAGATTAAGGGACTTGGGATAGGGACATTAGCTTGAACTATCCAGGTGGGTCCAGTGCGAGGGCCCTTGTAAGAAGAAAGCAGGAAAGCAAAGTGTAGAAGACAGATGATGACCGAAGAAGAAATCAGAGCTATGCAGTCATGAGCCAAAGAATGCTGGCAACATCTAAAAGTTGAAAGAGGCAAGGGATAGATTTGGACTGGATCCAACAGAAGGGATCAGCCCTTCCAGATTCATTCTGGATTTCTGACATCCAGAACAATGAGAATACAGTGGTGGTGGTTTCAACCACTGTTTGTAGTCATTTGTTATAGCAGCAATAGGAAACAAATACACTTTGCCTTCTGAGTTTTTATTTCTTCCAGCTTTGAAGAACTCTTTTATCATCTTTCTCATCTCAATATACATATTTACTTGTATGTTGCTCACGTTTTTGAATTTTATTTATGGTAAAGCTGGTGAGTGATAAACACTTCATTTATTTTTAGTACATGCCTGTCAGTAAGAATAATTCTTTTGTATCTTGTGTTTGTATTCTTCAATTTACACATTCTTTCTCCACACACTCTTCAAATCAAGATTTCTGTTATTCATGCATGAAAAGGTCTTTTAGTCTTGATGTTTGGCCATCTTTAGTTTGGTTGTCCAGCTGGTTGCCACTGGAATCTTTATCCCTGCTTCTATACTTAGAGCCAACCAGTGTCTAATTAACTTACTGATGCTTGATGGGATTTGCTTAGTTACAGATGAGCTGACCTTTTTTATCTTGTCTTTCTTTGAGGCATGGAATTTATTTTGATACTTTCAGGAATACATATTTTTTCCCTAGGCAGACATAACGAATTAGACACACACTGACTTATCCAGTTGCTGAGTAGTATATTTCCATGAGAATTTCAGACTTCTTTCTTTCTCTGCTGACGTTGTGTCCCAGCCATATTTCACTGCTGGGAATTGTCTTGGAATAAGTGGAGGATTATAGGAGATGAGCTGATGTCCATCACACTATCAAGTAACTCTGTGAACCATTTTGGGGTGAAGGAAGTTTCCTTTCCTTTGATAGGTCTATGAATCCAGTTCTCCAGTTTTGGTAGAGGCAAAATTGAGACCAAGGAACAGACACTTGGTCTTTCCCCAGCTTGGCCCTACTGCCCTGCTACGTGGCATCCCTCTTGGGTTATATTGGCGCTTGCTTGGTTTCTGGCATATGGTCATGTAGTATTCCTACTTCCTATTGCTTTTGAGGACTGGTATTAATGATTGTTATTTCTTAAGCATTTCATTGGGAATATACAAATGGAAAAGAAAAGGCTTTTAGCTTTTGCCCTAATAGTATAAAATTATTGAGCTTTTTCTTCTTCCCCTCCAGTATCTGCCCCTGAAACCTAGACAGACCCACACTCATGTTATCTATGCATTTTTAGGTACATATGTGATCTCCTGGGCACACTTCAGCTTGGAAAGCCCCAGCTAACTTCATCCATCCCCCAGAGATGTTGAGTGTCTCATGCCTGTGGCCCATGATTTTGGACATTCATGGCCAGCCTCACTGGTTTGTTTGACAAGCTAAGGTTGTAGGTTCAAACAGTGTTCAATGTAGTCCTTGAGCTTCATGATCTTGTGTTCTCTTGAAGATGACTTGGGTGGAACGGAGTGTGTGGAAGCCCTGAGCTTCATAGATCATTTTAGCTAAAGCAACTCAAAGCTTTTTTTACAATTTTAATTTTGAAATAATTTTAGAATTAGAAGAAAAATCCGAAAGTGGCACAGAGCTTTTCCCGTACCCTCTACCTTGTTTGCCTCTTTGTTAACATATTATAGAACCATGGTCCAATCACAAAAACTAAAAATTAACTCTCTTTATTAACTAAACTACTATTAATTAAATCAACAGATTTTGTTTGGATTCCATTGATTTTTTTCCATGACTGATTTTTTTTTTTTGAGCAGCCCAGTGTTCATCTGTTTTACCAATCAAACTCTACCAGAAGTTTTGTTTAGACACGGGTTGGATAGCTACATCTTTCCCTGGGCTTTCCCCAACCTTCCCTGTATAAACTCTCACTTCCTGCCACTTGGTCTTTAGGAAAAACAGAATAGCTTCCTTTCCTAGCATCTCAAAGCACTTTCATATTGATTACTTACCTGAATTCCTTCTTAGGTTAAGGTAAACTGAGCAGGTTTTAAAAATTTTTTTGTAGTACTGGAGATTGAACCCAGGGCCTTTACACTGAGCTACACCTTTGATCTCTTTTGATTTTGAAACAGGGTCTCGATAAGTTGCCAAGGCTGGGCTTGAACCTGTGATACTCCTGCTTCTGCCTCCCTGAGTGCTGAGATTACAGGTGTGTACCACTATGCCCAGCAGAGCAGGTATTTTTTATTTTTGCTTTATAGCTGGGAAAACCGAGGCACAGAGAGGCTGAATAACTTGTAACTTATGGGTTGAATTGAAGCAGCCCTCTTACTCTTGGTTAACATTCTTACTCTCTCCACAAGGCCCCCAGCTGAGGAACACATACCTGAGAGAGAAAAGCTGATCAGTCTCCGACTTCCTTGCCCTTGGGTGGTCTCATCTGAGCCAATGCTTTTGAAAATCTGTAGGAAGAAGGAAAATAGGAAACAAGCAAATCCAGCATTGAAATGGATACTCTCACTCCAACACAAACATGCTTAATCACAGTTATTTCTCCAGCCACAGGCAAGGAAGAGAACAGTGTTGTGATTTCATTGGACAACTATTGATTAAAATGAGCTCCTAGCAACCGAGCGTCTTTCCCAGGAATAGAGGATATGCTAGTGGGAGTGAGGGGAGCTTTTCAGGGAAATGGAAATCGACAAACATAATTACTCTAATCTTTCGTAACCACTTATGCAAACAATGTCTTTTCAGATTCAAATTTGCAAAAAATATTTATTAAGGCAGTGCCTTAAAGCAGTAGAATGATAGATCAATCGATGTTTACTGTTGTAATTACAATGTGTTCCCATTTAGCAAGGTGCAGGGTTAAACTGCATCTCCACTTATTACTATTATTTAGGGATTTCTAGGAAACTCAATTCATTAGGGAGGAGCATAAACAACAGCATTAAGAAACTACACAGAATTCTCTCTTATTGAATGAGTTGTTTTCCTGGGAAATTTCAGAACATAATTGTTACATGAGTTATCTGCAGTCTAGTAAGTATTTGCAGATCAGGTTGTCGATCATTGCTCAATATGTGTTAACTGGTTAATCAAAACAGCTAGTCTTTGATTCCATTCTCTTCTAGAAAGACTGCATTCAAAAATTATTTTGAGTATCTATTCCAAGGCAGAATGTCTTTTTAGTTATCTCTGAATGTGCTGTATGTTTGCAGAAAACAAATTTTAAGATCTAAGTATCAAGCACAATCACACAACGTCTACTTCTTAGAAGATATTCTACACCGAAGAAGGGGAAAGCAGAGAACTCAACAACCACTTGTTGAAATCCTTCTTTTTTGGAGAGTGTGTGGGTTTATTCTTTCTTTCTTCTCTCAGAATTCTTGATGATGTAAACATTGTGAGTGGATGTTTCTACATAGCTCCTGGGCTTAATGACTGGTTATCACTGGGGCTCACAGCTTCGGCTCAGGGAAATATGAAAGGATTTTTGGTTCACTTCCTCCTGCCTAAACAGGTACCCCTGGTGAGCCCAGGAGTTTGGCTGCAGCTCTGGGAAAACTTGGTTAGCTCAAGTGTGAGCTGCATCTCAGGGATGCTGGGCTGCTTAGCAGAGGGAACCACTGTGGGTTTCAGCTTGGCATCAAGTGAGGTAAGAGCTTGTCAAACCCCTCAACAGATCTCTGTCTCCTAGAGTCCCATTTGACATGGACACAGAGTAAGGCATGGCTGGGATGAAGCCTTAGCCATCTCCACCTTGGAGAGCCCATGTTTGTTCTTCCCATTGATTGGCTGACACAGAGCAGCAGTCAGCAAATAGCTGTAGCTCTATCCTCAGGCTGGACCACCCTCTAACTCTTAGAGCCTGAAGGGCATAATCAGAGCTTCAAAATTCCTGGAGGTTGTAGATTTTTCTTTTTTTTCAGAACTCTGGCTGGACAAAGGTGGTGGGAGACATGGGCAGGTTAGCCACATTCCTTTACAGTGTTGTATATGCCCAATGGAGACAGCTAACAATCAACTGTTAAAGTCTAGTTTCTAATTCTAGCTTTAAAAGGCCCACATCTAACTCATCTTCTTCTTAGAGTATAAGTTCTTTGAGAGAACAATACGAAAATTTTAATAGAGCCTTGTAGACTGAGGTCTAGAGGATGTAGATTCTAATTATATGCATTTTCTAAAAGGCATGGAATTAAACTGTGTATCTCACCCTGGCCTAAAATCAGCTTCGATATGCAATGATAATAAAGGATAGCAATTTGTTTCTTCCTTTTAAAAGGATACATATTTTGGTTCTTTACATTTAAGTATTCCTCTGCCAGCTATTCCTAGTATTTACAAAGAAGAGTTTTAAACATTATTGCATCAAAGACAGGAGGAAGGAGTGGGGACAGGTTGATCTATGAGTACTAAGTTACAGTTAGATGAGAGTAAGATGTCCCTTATTCTATTTTCTAGTAGGCTGATCACAGATAATAATATAGTACTATATATCAAAAAGCTAGAAGAAAGAATTTCTGCATGTTTTCACCATAATGATAAATGTTTGAGGATATAGATATATTTACCCTGATTAAAACATTACACAATGTAGACACGTATTGAAAATCACATGGTACTCTATAAATGTGTAGTTTTATGTTTTTATGTGTCAGTTAAAATTAATTCAAGATTTTTAAAAAACAGGACTGTAAATAGAAAAAATAGTATTTTTTTCAGAAGCTACTAAACTCAGAGGAGAGACACACATCATTTAAAACTCCACAGAATTCTACCTAAATTCTTATTTTTTAACTAGTCTTTTTACAGAACCATCTAAGGTCTAGATTGATGGTACAAAAATGGAGGTCAGAGAACCTTGGTGAACAACTTCCAGGATGAAGAAATGTTTGTCTGGTCTTGGGACAAGATCTGTCCTGACTTCCTGTTTGAGATGAGTGGCAAAGGCACATCTGAGGTTGAGGAAGCTGCTCCTTGCAGATAGACTCCCTACGACTTGGTGACTGGGAAAAAGACACAAAGCCTCAGCCACAATAGTTCTACCCTGGAACCACCTGAGGCCAGGCATATCATGGAGATCTCTTGTTTTCCCAGGTCTGATGTGGTCCCTTTGCTTTGTGCCTTCCCCAGTGATGACTGTTCCTCTAAGTACTCGGCACTGGGTTAAGTTGCTGCTTTGTCTCAGATGCAGCTCTGGCAATTTCTCTGTGGATGTTTTACACACAAATGTTTCCACAACAAAGCCTGCTTGGCAAATGGTGTGACAGATTCCAAACTGAATCTGCTGGTAGTGTGCAGAAGGTTCTGTAAGATATTGGCAAGGTTCTTGGAGTTGCATTAAGGGCTTTGGGGTTAAGTCAGGTCTATGTCTCCCACTCCCATTCTCCTGTTCTCTTTTGGAAAAGTTCCCACTATTGTCACACACTCCTAAGAGTGCAATTCAGCAGAACAGTGACAATCACTCTTCTCACTCTTGTAGGGGACTTCTGTCTCAGCAGTATGAAGACTTGTAGCTCCTTCAGCCTTTGCTCGCCACTACATTCCAATTCTACCTTTCCTTTATGGAGCATCACTGCATGACAGATGAGATTTTCTAAGAAAACCAGTGGTGTCCAATCACACAAGCCTATATGCATATTGGTCTGCTTCCTCTACCTTCCAGCCTCCTATGACTTCTCAGATGGGCCCTTTCTCATTCCCAGAGAGGTGCACCTGGGGCTAAGGATGCCTTCCATGGGTGCAAAATTCAAAATTTTGGGCAAATTTTTATTTTAAAAACAAACACAAGGAAATGTAAAGTTGAAAGCAAAATGTGCATGAGTTGTGTAGGTTAAAGGAGGTTTCGAAGAACTCTTGGAGCTGCTTCCCCAAATGATTCAGTCCTTGGGTTTCCTCCTTCAGGCAAATGCTGGAGATTTCTCTGTAGCTCACATGGCATTTCCTGCAGGACTGTGGTTATGTCATGCTCAAGTTTGATGAAGTAACTTTATTTTATACCCATGATTATTCTCAAATAAGTACAGAATTCTCTTTTTTAAACGTTTACCTTTAATGCTCATTTTGACTTTTTTTTGGTACCAGGGATCGAACTTGGGACCTTGCGCTTGTGAGGCAGGTGGTGGAACCACTAAGCTAAATCCCCAGCCCCAACTACAGAATTCTTTTAACTAAACTGGAACAATTAAATCAACAGTGATCCCAGAAATGGAAATTCATGACTTCACTGAGCCCTTTTTCTATTCACCTGTCCAGATAATTCTGATGTGCCTATAAATGAAAAGTACAATTCTCCATGATTAATAGCAGAATCTAAAACTCAGATGCAAAGTCATGTTACTTTATAAATAACAAAACACCTGAGCTGTAGCAAACCAGAAATCTGCAGCAGAGAATTACGAATTCCACTTTATATCTGAGATCATAGGTCCTCCTAAAGTTCAATATCTTTTGCCTCCAAGATAGTGTCTATTAAATAATCTGATAGGCCTTGAAGCCACCTTAAAAAAATAAGATTTGACACATAAATGAATAAAAAAATGTTATATATAGGGAGAGAGAGATTCCCTCTATGTCTCTCTCCACTTAGTACTTATGTGGGCTCTTTGGCTGGATCTAGGAACCAAATGAATACAAGAGCTGATTAACAAGAGAAAAGCATAAAATGTTTATTAAATTTACCTATATGTGAGGGTTTCATAAGAGACAGGAATTGGAAGAAATGATCAAAGCCCGATGGGTTTATACTTTTTAGACAGTATAATAAATTTGTGAAGGAATGAGAGGACAGATGGAGCTTTGGACAAGGGTAGTACATTCTAGTGATGTTACTGAGAGACCTAGGGGCGTTGGGGAGACTGGAGAGGTTCATGCAAGATGAAGGCTACTTCAGAGTTTGTGTCAGGCTCACTTCACCCCCAGTCAAGTCTTCAGTGATCACAACTGCTTTCCAGCCTTGGTATATGAAGGCCATGCCTCCTGAAAGAGTCTTTAAAGCTTGCTGCATGTAGGCAAAGACAGGCCAAATGGCCTTTCTGAAGTTATCACCTTTCTGAAGGTGATTTCACCTTGAAACGATTAACATACCAGTTAGGTATATTTTGAGATGGCACGTCATTAACTCCTTCAACACAATGAAATATTCAGCCATAAAAAAGACAATGAAATTCTGTCATTTGCGGCAACACGGATGGAAGTGGAAAACATCATGTTAATTAAGTAAAATCAGGCAGGCACAGGAAGACAAACCCTACATATGGAAGCTAAAAGTTGATTTCACACAATTAGAATGGTGATTACCTGAAACTAGAAGGGTGTAAGGGAGAGAGGGATGGAGAGAGAAAGGGTAATGGGCACAGGGGTGCAGATAGGTAGGAGGAGCTTCTAGTGTTCTATAGCACCACAGAATAACTACGGTTGACAGCAATTAATTGAATATAAAAAAGTAGAATTTTGAATGTTCCCAAATCATAGAAATGATAAATGAGGTGACAGATATGCCAGTTACCCTGATCTGATTCTTATACATTATATACATATTGAAATGTCATTTTTTACTCCACCAGTATGTATAATTAGTATGTGTCAATTTAAAATATGTTAAGCACATCTTTTGCAAACAGGAAAGGAACTCAGAGATGGAGGAAGAAAGAGAGAGAGAAGGGGATGCAAAAGAATTAAGATAGGTACCGAGTTCAATCGCCGGTACCAAAAAAAAAAAAAAAAGAATTAAGATAGGTTATGTATACGTGCCAACTCTCCACAGTAAATGTAGTTATTACGCACTGCATAGACAAATATGTGCTAATAAAAATTAAAAATTAATAGAAAATAAATACATAAATACATACATAAATAAATAAATAAAATATGTTAAATGTAAAATCAAACCCAATCCAAGGCCTAAGTTCTATTTACACCTCTAAGTCTCTGAAATTCTCGCACCCTCAAACAAGCAAATCGTAAACAAATAGACACACGTTAGAAATATTTATAGAGTCCCTTTGGGTACCTATCCCTAGTTAGAGTCTCATAACTTTATCAGTACATGTTTGCAGTACACAGTGTTTGCATTCCTTGCAGGGAGCGGGAACATGTACACAGCACATCTTAACTCCTTTTTCATCTCTTTCTCTTCTCCTCCCTTCATGTCTTCATCCCCTTCCCACTGGAGGAAGATTTAGGGGTCTGAAAAAGTGAATCATAAAATTCCAAGTCAACTGCATCCCAAGACAATCTCCCCATCTTCAAGGCCACTTGAGATGGAAGACTTCTAGGGACAGAAGGTAAAGTATGGGGTCAGTGCTGACTGCTTAGGACCACACAGGATTGCAAGATTTTAGCGGCAGCAGGAGGAAATCTGCTTCAACCAAGGGGATGGTGTGTCTGTGAAGCTCAGCATTTGGCCTACTGGAATGAAGGTATGAGAATGTGTGAGAAGCGGTGCATGTGCGCGTGGATGTGGCCTGAACTAGTGAGATACGGAAGCCAGGTGTGGTGGTGCACACCTGTAATGCCAGCACTCTGGGAGGCTGAGGCAGGCGGACCACAAGTTTGAGGACAGCTTGGGCAACTTAGCATGATCCTGTCTCAAAACGAAAATAAAAAATAGAAAAGGGCTGGAGATATAGCTCAAAGCAAAGGCTGAGGTTGAATCCCCAGTATTGCAAAAAACCAGACCAAACCAAAAACAAACTATAAAAATACAGGATTTTCCCCAGTGATTTTTAGGCCATAAATCTATTCTTTTTAAATGTAGTTTCTTGTGGGTTTCAGACTGTTCTGAAAGCGGGGACATAATAGAGTGTACTAAATACTAAAAAATGCTTGAATCATTATGTCTGTTTTAGAACAGAGGCTCTCCAACTTTAGCAGGGATCAGAATCCCCTGCAGAGCTTGCTAAAAGCCCAGGTTGCCCACCTGAACCAGAAGGTCTGATTCTGTAAGTCTACCGAGGGCCCTAGAGCCTGAAATTTCAAAAAATTTGCAGGTAACACTGATTCTGCTGTGGGTATTATAGATAGCTAAGTTAGATAGAAATATTACAGGCAGTCAGATAGGGTTAGACTCGAGAGAGAGTCAGGACAAAGGTGAATATGTTAGTTACTTTTCTCTCCTTGATGAGACAAAATACCTGACACCCAAAGCTGGAGGGGAAGGAGTTTTTTTGGCTTACAGTTCGTAGAGGTTTCAGTCCATACTTGGCCAACTCCAAGGCAGGGATGACAAACAGACAGGGCAGAGCAGAAACAACATGGCACGCACAAGGTAGCAAAGGCAACAAGAGAGTTTAACAATGTCTTTCTGCACCTTTTATCTTATTCAGCCTACCAGGATTAGGGCAGTGCCAAACTAATTACTCACATGTAGTGGTTTAGTAATCACATGCCCTTAACCCCAGCATCACACATTCCAGATTCAACTACCTCTGAAAGAGAAAGTCCCACCTCATCTGCATGAGGCTCTGGGGGGACATCTACACACAAACCGTAACAGTGAAACACATCACAACTGTGGCTGGAGACACATCTGTTAGAGACCAGGCCTCAAGGTAAAGACAAGATGACCAGGCCTGTATACGTCCTCAAAAGACAAACACTGGGCCTAATGAAGCCTAGACAGACACCAGTCACCCTGGTGGGTGGTCAAAGACCTCTGGACTCATCATTTCCTAGATGAAGTCTTTGTTCTTTCCATGCACACTTTTTATGTGACTTGTTTCCCAATTGGCTCACTATTACCTAAGCAACTATACTTGTAACCTTTTTGGTTGATCACAGCTGTAACCCATATTGTACCCACGTGGATTTTGCTCTATAAAACTCCCCTGTAAAGTGGGGTCCCTGAGCTACCCATTTGGGTCCCGTCTTATCTCTCTCAGGAGCTATCCTGTCAATAATTATTTTCCTACTCTTAACCTCTGTGGTTCTTAGAATTCATTCTTCAACTTTTAGAGAACATGAGCCCTGCGTGTCAGATATCTAATGGGTTGGGAGATAAAATATTTTCATATTTCTCTTCCTATGGTATCCTGTATCATGGGGACCACACTTGGAGGAGCATCAGACTCAAGTGCCTGCACTCCTAAATGTAATGGAAGATGGAGGTCTTCAAGTTGTCTCTATCTAAACTTGACCAGCCCTCAGAACTACCTTGATCCTGGTTCTGAGTGGGAGACCCAGGTGCTGACACCGCCTTGGCCATGGAGGTTGGGGCTATGCCATCTGTTAGGGACATGCGACCTTTCCCTGCATCCTCAGGGCTAGCAGCTTAGTCTAGGTCATCGTACTTTCTTGGGTACATGATTATATCCAGCTAGCTTGTACCTTGCTCTGTGAAAGGGATTTCACTCCATTCTCCATGGCTCAAACATTCCCACTGGTCCAGACTCATCAAGAGGCACTCAGTGGGCACAGGTAAGGCTGCAGGGCCCACTGGCATGTTTTCTTTGGCCCATGGAATTTTTGAGGGCTTTTTAAAGATTAGTTTCCTTTTTTTTTTAAAAAAATCAGAAGATATATTTAAAATAGGGCTTTCAGGTTCTTTTAAAAAGTCAGAATGCCCAGCACCAACCATGGAGCTGAGAAACAGCCGTCTTCATTAGCAGCGCCACACCTCTCCAGGCCTCCTGGGACCACGTTTCATCAAATATGAGTCACCAAGTCCTTCAGATTTTATGGTTCCTGAAATCACGGTGAGGCTGACCACCAATGTGGTGTGATTGAGACTGCTAAGCTTGTTTTCATCTAGGCCCTATATTCTAGAGGGATGAAAATCAGTAATTGTTCTTCCAACCCATGTCAGTATTGCAAACTCGATACTCTCCTGGCACCTTGGAAGCTTTTGAGTTTGTCATCCTTGCTCTGGAAGTTCATTAACTTTGATGTTGGCCATTGGTTTAAAGCAGACTGTATGTAGCATAATAAGCAAATAATGTATTTCATTCCTTCTTTGTAAAGAGATTAAAAATTCAGGAATGGATGTTGAATTTCCTGGATGAAGAGTGGATGGATGGCAGGGGCATGTGTGGAGGTGCTATGAGGCAAGCATTGGTAGGTGGGCAGACTGGAGCCAGTGCTTCTGGTTCTCTGCCAGCCCCTCCTCAAGCTGTGAGGCCCAGGGCAGGCAATCAATTGCTCTAAAGCTCAAGGCTCCCCCCACCTCTTGTCAAATGGAGAGCCTGGTAGAATCTACATCACCAAATTCTCCTGAGAACTGAATGAGCTAATGCACATAAAACACTGAATGCAAAGGTTGGCACATAATAAATGCTCTAAATTAGGCCGAGGTCATTATGAATTTATACTGTTATGTAACCTCCGACCTTTTACTGTTAAGAACTGAATAAGCAGATGTGAAGTATAAACAGACCAATCAAGGGAGCTACCTGAAGTCACAAAGCTGGTTGCCCCTGACAAACTGGGCCAGAGCCCAGAACCCTGAACCATTAATTCATCATAGAGGAGCAATCTGTTTCCATTTAGTGGATAATTTGGTCCAGTTTAGGGGTATTATAAATATACCACCCTCTTAAAAACCAACAAAAAGCACTGCTCTATAGGTCTAACACCTACAAGCTATCGATATAGCATATACTTACCCTTTTTACACAGATTTCCCACTTAAATATTTTGCTGCTGCTAACAATTTTTCCATGTCTGCAAGTTTTTAAAAGATCTAAAGATGATCCCACGATCCCATATGTCAGTTAGCTTTATGTTACTGTAACAAATATCTCAGATAATTAATGTCGAACAAAAAGGTTGATTTTGCCTCAGAGTGTTGGAGGTCTCAGTCCTCGGTTAGTTGGTCCTGTTTCTTTGTGCCTGTGGCAATGTGGTATATCATGACAAGGATGGAGGAATAGATCAAGGGTGCTCACCTCATGACAGGGAACTGAAAGAAGAGGGAGGGACTGGGGTTCCATTAACCCTACCAAGGGGATCCCTCCAGTGACCACCAGATTTCCCAAGAGACCCATATTTTAAAAGTTCCACCATCTCCCAAAGATGCCATGGATTGGGGATCAGAGCTTTAGTACTTAGTCTTTAGGGAACATTTAATATCCAAACTACAGCACTCTGTGACTCTAGGTGATTGTAGAATGAGATAAATACATAAACAGAAGCAAGAGAGAAAGTTTCCTTTATAAAGGTGTTTATATTTGCCTTCTCTTTCCAACTTGGGGAACTTCAGAGAGTCCTTTGATCAGATAGATGCTAAAATTGCAGTAGTTTTAATTAAAGACCACAGAGAAAGATTTCTATCCTCTAAACCTCAGGAAAAGGTAAGACAGGAAGAATAATGAGTTAGTATGCATGACCTTGTCTCCTTTGGGGCTGAGAGGGGGCCACAGGGGAGGTATGGAGGGAGAGATCCAGCATGAGGGCCCAGGCCTTCAGAAAAAGTAGCTATGAGAAAAGGCCTGATCCAAAGAAGCTGCTCCTGCCTTCCATATGGCCAGATCATTTTTTTGTGCCTCCTCAGGAAGATAAATGTGTCTCCCATACTACACTCATCTGGATTTATTTAATTCACTGGAAGTCTTGTCCATGTTTTTCTATGCCTAGTTTTTCAAGGAATTTATGTCATACTGTTGTGTTATTTTATTTATTTATTTATTTATTGGTACTGGGGATTGAACTCCCGTCCTTGTGCTTGCGCAGCAGGCAGCAAAACCACTGAGCTAAATCCATGGCCTTATACTGTTATTTTAAATATTAAAAAGCCTGTCCTTTATGAACTTTTAAAAAAAAGCAACATTGCAGTGAGCTTATATTAGCTTCTGTGCTCATTAGTGGACCGAGATAACGGAGCTGACAAATATTACTTCCTTATCTGGAAGTTGGTCTTGGAGCCCATGGACATGGGATGAGGGAGTGTGGCTTGAGATTAGAGGCAATGGGGTTGAAAATGTGGGGAAGTGGGGGTGAGCAAAATTTTTGAAAGGGTCTTGTTAGAAGGAAGGAAAAACATGCAGGAAGTTTGGAGCATCTACCTGACTACTTTGGGACCATACCAGACTTGGCAGCTCGTTGGGGAGGTCAGCTTTGGAGCCAGGGCAGCATGCTTCCTCAGGGGTGATGCACTTCCATGGGAGTGGATTTCTGCGTCCTGAGGGTATTTAGAAACTCTGGGCTGATTTGGGATGACTGGCTCCATTCTTTTCCTTTTCTACTTCCAACCCACCAATACTAGGGGCACTGGAGGGAGGGGGCTCTTTTGAGTCTTTGCAGAAGGTGGAATTCTAAGATGAACTCCAATATTCCCTAACCCTGTGCTGTACATGCCTTGAACAATCCTCAGCACTGTGAGTTACTCTTGTGATTAGGTTATGTTGTGCATTATAGGTGACTTTAAGAAAGGGAGACTACAAAGGTGGCCCCAACATGAGCCCTGTACATCTGGATTTAGAGGTAAGAGAGGAAGTCAGAGATGCAAAGTGAGGACTAAAGATAGAGGAGGCCATGTTGGGGCCAAGATTGATCCCTGGTGGAGCCAGAAGGAAAGAAGCACCTCAGTCCTGCAACCCAAGAAACTGAATTCTGCCAACATCAACAGTGGGCTTGAAGTGGGCTTTCCCCAGAACTTCCAGATAAGAGCTCAGCCTGGCTGATATGTATTTCAGTCTTTGTCTTCCAGTAGACTGAAAGAGATTCTAGCCATGCCATGCTGAGTTTCTGACCATAGATTGGTGAGCAAGCTTTGTGCTAATCTATAACACAATAATAAGAAACTACAACAGCTTTCTTCAATCTACTGCCTTTTTAAAAAGCACATTCTTTTGCCTTGAAGGAAATATCTGCCTGATTGTAGAATCAACAACAGTTGTATTTCTGCTGAGCGTCTGTGGCAAATATTCATTCCCTGCAGACCAAGAACTTTATTACTGGCCTTGATCCTGCGAAGAGCAAGGTGCTTGAACACATAGAGGTCAGTTCCCAACTACATCCCCAGGTTTCCTGTGGCACCATGTTCACGTGACATTCACACAAGCTCCCTCATTATTGGTTAAAAGTAAGTGCTTTTGTGCTTTGTAAGTAGTGCTAAACCCTTTGTGGAGTAGGTACTGGGGACACACACACACACACACACACACACTCACACTCAGGAATAAGAGCAGGAAGGCTAGAAATAAGTGGGTTAAAAGGAAGCAGTAGGCAAGAGCAGTTTTGTGAGTTTTGGGCAAGACTGTTTTGTGATGGAATGGAATGATAGGGAAGAGGAGAACTGACAATGTAGGAGCTAATTTCAGGATGGAAGTTTCTTAGAAGGTGAGGCAGGACAGCAGCAGGTGCACAAACAGAGAAGCTGGCCTGTGACAGTTGCCACAAGAAAGGAGGCACAGCCTGTGAGTCTGTGCAACAGGCTGGAGGAGCTGGTGGTGGAGGACAAGTTGGGTGTGTTCTGATTGGTTCAATTTCTCAATGAAAGAAGGAAGGTCATCCATTGATGGCAGAGAAGGAGAAGGTGCCATAGGTTTGAAGAAGAGGAAAAAAGTGTGAACCAGCCTCATGTAAATGTGGGGAAGGCAGAGTGTTTCTGTGAGAAGATTCTAAAGGACCATGGAGACCTGGGGTCATAAGATTAAAGGAGGATTCTTTTCCTGCCTGGGAGCAAGAGAAGATAGATGGAGAACTAGGCCTAACCAGCATTAAGTTTTGCCTGCTGAGAGCGACAGAGGGATGCAGGAGCAAGTGATGCATGACAGTGATTATGTGACAGAATCTTACCTAAGGATGGAGTCTAAAATATCTGAGGCTTGCAGTTAGGATCAAAAGACTGGGGGAAGGGAAGTGAGGTACAAAGGTGGGAGATGATGGCCCAAGAGTGATAGGCTTGAGATTGAGTGTTTGGAAGTGATCCAGTTACTGGCTTTGGGAGTGTGGAGAAATTTGCGCATTTGCAGGTATCACTTGTAAAGGCCAATGGCTACACAGGATGGAGTGAGGGTGGTGGATGTTAGGAGTGAAAAGTCAAGGTAGGGGCTGGGTCACCCACTTCCTATGACTATAGAAACCACCAGGACTCACAACAGAAGAGGGTGCTTGAACATCCTCCAAAGGTGCATGTGTCAGAGCTCGGCTCCTGGCCCGTGGTGCTATTGA